>NC_039368.1:76562372-76594722 GCF_003573695.1 Papaver somniferum | reverse complement strand
CACCCCAAATCGGAAACTGGTTCCTCCACTGGATATGACAATTTATATAGTGATCAACACCCACAAAGATGCCTATAGTATGTACAATTCCAGACCTAAAATATGGGATGAGAAGAGAAAAAGTAATTGAGAGAGAAGATAAGTTCTACTTAATTACTACCTGAACAGACGACAATAAAAAATATAAAAGAGACATAACGTACACTCTCACACGAGTTATTCATATGCCCGTACCTACAATTATTACAACATATTGTCACTAGATAAAAGGCTGCCCGTACCTATAATTACTACTCTCATCACAAATACCCACTATTTATGAAGAATTAAAGATCCGTGAACTCAAGGATCAACTTAGAAAATTAATTCTTTGTCTTCCCAGGCAGCATCCTTGGTAGAAATATTCTCCAAACAACCAAAATGTAGCTACGTTTTGGTTATTTTTCATTACTAGCCTTGTATCTAGTATCTACCGTGGGCCTTCATCTCCTTGCCATTGTTCAATGATGGAAGAGTGATTTTAGGTACCATTCCCTTCCAAAGCTTAGATTTAGCTTAGAAACATGAAAGATAAATTGAACCTCTAAACCTGGCGGTAGTTGCAGCTTGTAGTCTACTTTTTCCTGGATATTATTTGGTATGACCTAAAATCCTTTCTCAACTGAACTGATGATTATATGTATGGATACAATCTCGAGTATACCCAATCTCCCACTTCAAAAGATCTCTCCTTGTGCTTTTTGTCTTCTTGTTGCTTTACTATGTGCCGAGCTTCTTCTAACATACCCTTGAGTATTTGAGATAACTTGTCTCTATTGGAAATATTTTTCAGCAATAAAATTTGTACCTTCATAAGGAGATTCTACTCCAAACTGTTGAGGAGGATAGAAATAAAGTGCTTCAGACTGGAATTGTAACAAGTATTGAACTACCAATCAGCTAAATCCAACAAAGAGACCTAGTTAGCTAGTTTAAAACTTGTCATACACCTAAAATAGATTTCCAAATATGCATTAACCCTCTTAGTATGACCATCATATTTATGGATGATATGCTTTACTCAAATGTAGTAGTTCCCAGCATACTAAAAAGAGCTTGCCAGAAATTGCTAGGTATTACACTCTCCATATCAAGGATTACACTCTTGAGTAACCTACGCAACTTGAAAATGGTGTCAATGTATACCTTGGGAATTTACGTTCCAGAGTAAGGATAACTAAAGGCTAAAAAATGGTTGTACATAGCGAACGTGTCCATCACAACAAGTATCACTTTTCCACCTTCTGACTTGGGTAACCCAGTAATGAAGTTTGTTCTTGTATGTTTCCATGATTTTTAGGGATAGACAATGGTTGTAAGAAACCTACTGGCAAGGATGATTCTCCCTTATGTTGTTGTAAAATATCATATTCTTGTACAAACTTAGCAATTTGAGGATGCATCCGTACCCAATGGAAATACGGTTTAGCCTTGTGGTAGATTGCTTGTATACTAAAGTGTCCTCTCAGAGATGAAGAATGTATGAAAGTGATAATCTTCTGTCTCGTATTTTCCTGTTCTCCAATGTAAATTCCACCTTTCAATCTTGTGATTCCCTTCTCATAAATGTACCCTAAAGTAACTTCAACTTGTGATAGAAATTTGAAAATCAACTCTTAACCTAATATATCCCCTTTATAGCTCTCTTATACTTCTTTCATCCATGTATGTCGAACCACTGACACCCCATGACAAGATTATGAATCTTCCACTTGGATACGCGAGACTTGTTGTCAGTTCCTTTATTATATTACAACTTATAGTAGTACCGCAGAAATCTTGGATAACCATTTTTGCTGCAACATAGTGTGAATGCTTTGCTCCATGAAATACTTAATGCTTTGATGATATGTGAAGATAATGAATTTATTACCCATCAGGTATGACCTCCATTTAGTGACAGCCATCACCACACTCATCACGTCCTTCTAATAAGGGAGTAAAATAAAAACCTTGCTCTCATTCCCTTGCTGAAATAAACAATAGGTTTTCTCTCTTGCATGGGAACAACACCAACTCCAGTATTACAAGCATCAATAGATTATTCAAAAGTTTTGTTGATGTCAGGAAGAGTAAGTACTGGTGTAGTGGTCATGGTCTTCTTGAGGATCTCAAAGGCTTCTTGTGTTGAACGTCTCCATTGGAAGTTTTTTTTTTTTTTTTTTTTTTTTGTAACAGATCAGTAAGAGGTTTTCAAATTAGCCCATAATTCTGGACAAATTTCCTAGATCTAGAATATTTAATGGGAAAAAAAATAATAATTGAGAGAAAGATAAGTTATGTTTCATTAGTACCTGAAACAGATGGCAAGGAAACAATACAGGGGAGATATAACGTACATTCCTACACAAGATATCCACATGCCTCGACCTCCAATTATTACAACACATAGTCACTAGAGAAAGGCACTAACAAGTCCGCCCCAAAACATAAAAACACTACTAATTTCATCACAAATTTCTATGCAGATTTTGAGCCATATTACAAATTTGGATCATATGTTACAGTGAATCATTCCCAGTCGCTAACTCATAATATAAACTTTAGAGTTGTAGAACAATTTTGGTACGTTGGCAGATTTAAGGACTAAACGATATATTTCTTCAGTGGTAGTGCAGATTTTTCCACTATGACTCGATGACAATGATTCAACCAAAGTAGCACACTTTTTGTGTAGTTACACAATTATGTTTTTTTTAGGTTAGCGGGCGTTTTTCCTCCCACAAGGAAATTTTTAGACTAGGATCAAGAATCAAATATACTGGTCTCTAGGCAGCTTTTGGGTATGTGATTTTTTTAAAACCAAAACCTAAAATGGGAAGCTTTTAAAATTGATTAACGAACCAACCACCTGGTTTGCACTTCCCTTTGAGAAAATTAAATTAACTTCATTTGAATGTAAAAGACCTTGTAAAATGGTTTGTATTTGCTATTCGTTGATTGTGCTTTGGTTTTTTATTAATCAGATATCATCTCCAACTAGTGCTTTTTCCCACAATACTGCTTCCTTCAAAGCTCAAGTCCTCGTTTAATTATCTTCCCTCGTTTCTATTACCTGAATTTTGGCTTCCTTTTAAATTTCAAACCAATCATACATAATTAGTCCAATAATAATAATTTTGATTTGTTTATTCAACACTTTATTTTCAGAATGAGATGTGGTAGCCGGTCATGTATTACATGGTTCCCAGAAATATTGTTATATAAGGGTTAATTTGTAGTGAAAATTCAGTTACATGACAAACTTAGGACTAGAATATAACTTTTCAGATATATTATTATTTGTCGTGTACAAAGTACGTTTTGGGATACTAAGAAAATTTATGTCGCGAGCTGACGTTAAGTTATTCTGGATCGCATACTCAAAATCTAGAATTTAGAATCATTGGTATTTTAGGTAGTATGGTAAATTTTGGGTAAGAATGATATATTTTTAAGACAAAATGAACTTTTTTCTACTATGATGACTCAATAACCGTTTTTGGGTCAAAATTATATATTTTGGGCGGTTATGCAATTTTTGGGTCATGAGGCATTTTTTCCCCACGAAGAAACTTGCAAGCTACGAGACTGATTTTAAGTATTGTTATGAGGTAGGTTTTGAGTTATGCATTGTATACGTCCCTTGATAAAATTTGGTAATGACATTAATTTTGGATGCGCTTCAAATTTGTCACAATGGAAACTTTTTGGAATATGATGCAAATTCTCGAGTTATATAACTCATGAGGCAAAATTCAGATGATAAGACAGGTTTTGGGTTACAAATCAAGGATGACTCTAAACTACGGTTTTATTTATTTTGGGTTCCTTAACAAAGAGTAACTCACCAAACATATACATCGGTCACGATGCAGTTTTGTTAATTAGATATATTTTGGGTCACCATAAATGATGTTATCTCTAAATATTTACATTTTATCTCATTGTTTGTTGTGTAGTTAAACAATTAAGAAAATTTATAACAATTTTGTTATATGGAAACACTAAAGGTCAATATTCGCTTCTCCCACTTTAAACGTTTCTAAATTTTGGAAAAAACACCAACTAAGTTCCGAAAAATTCTGATATGCTCAATGTAGTAGATTTGAACTCATGATTCCTTTTGGATTCAAGATCTTTAGTTTGTTTTCAAAATTCTGTTTTTATTTTTTAGACGAAAATTTTTCTAGGGATTTGCAAATTAAAGTAAATAAAAAAGAACATAAAGGAGGGGTAAGACCTCACCTCCAAGAAAATAAGAGAAAAAATATCAAAATTAAAAATAAAACTTCATTCGAAAGCAACAAATCGTACTAAAGATAAACTAAATTTCCTAAATATAAAAAAAACGTATATTTCAAGATAAAATCTTTCTGAACGAGAAATATACTAGACTAAGATTACAAAAACCAGAGTATGAATGAAATACGTTGTCTAGCTAATCAAACAACAGTAGAAACCTAGTTTAACACGTGTATACATTATCCAGACTTTATGGATTTCGCCTTCAAAACTGAAACTAATGATATAGCTTCACCATTAGAATAATCGTTATGGATTGAAAGACTTGTATAGCTTCTAGCAAAACTTAACTTTACTTGAAAACCGTAAAACTGATCAACCTATCTAATCTAATTCATCTTTGTTAACTTTTATGCAAGGATTGGATTACAAAATCTTAGAGAAACTGTCACCGACTAATTATTTTGGTTCACATATTCATGAACAAATGCATTTGCGAACAAATTAAAAAACAATCCCTTGCAAATTTTCAAGCCTCCATGAGAAAACTACAAATCTCTAAATCAACATTCTAGAAAAATAGGACAGCGGTGATTCATGGTTTCATTTTTTTATTTGCATACAATTTAATGGTGCGCCTTACCTATGTATTAATGTTTCCCAGTACTTTTTTTTTGGTGATTCTCATTTACTTTAAAATTACTGGTTCTTGGTTACGTGGTTTTTTAAGTAAAATATCAGATTTTGTGGACCAAAAGTTCTAGCTCAATATGTTCAACATCCACTGTATCACTAGTTTTCCATCTAGACATTCTATTAAATGGTTAGTAAATCTTAATAGAAACATCTTCATCTTGGATGAATCGGTTTTATCAGTATCGTACTTGGTCGATTTTTGTAATTCATTTTCCTTTTCTCATCAGAATCAATCTCGTACCTTTACAGAAAATAAATGTTGATGTAAAAAATAAATTTTATTAAATTGGTTAAGTATCATTATCCATACTCATAAGTTAATTATGGGTGATCGTCAAACCAAGTAGAATTAGCTTATTATGATGAGCATACTTTGAAATAACATGTGCATAATTCTAAGGACATTAGAGAAAATCCAGCGTCTTCAACAATGCCTTCATGATTCCAAGATACATGGTAGGCTTTTCCATTGAATTTGTTATCTAAGTATTTATCGAAGATTACCCTTCTGTGTCCCACAAAGATGGACCAGTTGATTGCTTCCTCGACTGCTAAGCATTCAATTTGCTTCGTACCTACTGCATCATTGATGCTGGTATATCTAGTCACGGAGTATTTTCCTGACAATGTTGTCATGTTTAACAACCTTCTTCTCAGAGACCAGATTGCATCTTTTCTTCCGTAAAAATCAAGCAATCTTAACAATTTGTATCCTTACATTTCTGTTGGTTTTGTTGTGTTTTTGTTATTTGATGTAATTGGAATCTATGCAATTTTGACATGCTATTAATGAAGAAGAAAATGAAAACCTACATAAAATAAATAAATACATAACATCGGTTATAAACAAGATGAATAATCCTAATACCAGCTTTGAAACCGACTTTTGGTTTTTATTCCATACTAAGAACAATTAGTGTACAATGGTATCTAAACTTTTCTATATCAATTTACAATTTATAAGTTTCAACCACAATGAATGGTAGCCAATTCATTAGATAACTAAGGTTTTTCTATCCAATGATGAAAATATATAACATCTCATTGAGAAAATTTAGCCGACGGAAACCAAGGATCCGAGCAAATAAACTTCAATATCCAACAAATACAGTAGAAACTCTATAAATTAATGTTGTCGGGACCATCAAAATTTATTAATTAAGCGAGATATTAATTAACCGAACACAACTTCAAACATGTTGATCTTTTTATTTTTTTACTACCAAACACAACTTCAAAAATTCAACCTTGTGACACAGGATTATACGAGCTTTCAACCTGTTGATCTTATCATCGTTGATTTTATAGAGGTCTTTTGGAAGGCTATGAATTAGGGGTTCAAATGAAAAAATAAATAAATGTGTTAGGTGCAATGAATCTTGCAATTTCAGCATGGACTATATATCGATGTTCGTACAAGTACACTTGTAAACTGCTTTTGTCATTGCAAACTTCGATCAACCGATAACACAAGTTTAGACAATTTGGATGAACATACATACGGTGAAATCACTCAAGACTTGCAAAATTTGATGGAAAAGTTGAGCTATCGCAATTCAATGAATGCCGAAGATCGCAATTCAATGAATGCCGAAGATGTCCTAAATTATCCGGAAGGAAATGAAATTACATAGTTGTTTTCCGATGAAGAAATAATCGAGAGCGCTATCGGAACTGATAAAGATGTGGAAGAAGATGATGAAAGTTCTACAATAGAGCCCCCTTCACGAAACGAGGCTATGAAAGTGGCAATCACATTGACTAATTTCTTGCTGAGCTATGAGAAAACAACGCAAAAAATTCTTGCAATGATAAGAAAAATTAGAGATGAAATTCAATGCAATATTGATTTTAGCAAAAAACAGAAGACAATTAAATCATTTTTCAAAAAGTTTTCGTAAATCCTTAATGCATTGAATATATATGTAATGCATTATTAATTTATATTTCATATGGGGTCTAGCGAATTATTAATTTGGCACGTTGTCCCCGACTTGGGACTATCAAAAAATATTATTTAAGAGAGTTTATTAAATAATCGAGTATTAATTAAAAGAGTTTCTACTGTATAATTTTCACCAATATTATTAATTTGATGTTGTAAATTCAATCAAATCTGAAAAACCCCATAAATTGCTTTTCACCCGATCAATTCTTCGAATTTTGGTATGCCAATATTCAATTAATCTAATTAATTCAGACAAGTTTTTCATTTGACAAATGTGTTTACAAGTATCATCACATCCAATCGTGTAAGAATATGAACAATATTCAATAATCTAATTAAATCTAGCAAGTTTTTTATTCAATAAATGTTTATGTAAGTATCATCGTATGGACAGTCCGCTCGTATTTTAAATGGTTAATTGTGATGTTACTCGATGAGAAGCGTACTAGCAAAACTTTTTCCCCATGAAAAAGTTTACTGATGACTCAAGCGAAGGCTTAGAAAGATAAGTATGAAAGAAATTCGGTAAACATGACTCTTGGTACTTTTGTAAGAGTATATTATACTGTAGTAAGTACAGTATTACAGTATACTTGTGTAGTAATAAAGAGAACGTAGTTATTTTCTGTTTTTCACTACTTATATCATTTTTCTCATTTCACTCACATAAAAATATAAAAAATAAATAAATAATAAAATAGAGAAAGTGGCATATGGTGATTCTTCTCCTTCTTCTTTCTTCTTTCAATCAATCACTTCTCAATTCCAAACCCTAACAATACATATCACCACCACCACCAACAACAACAACTAAACCGTTCTTCCTTCTTCCTTACCATATCCTCACCCAATTTCCAATCTCTGCGTAAGATCTCGGTTTTCTCAGATTCATTCTGGTTTGTTTTTTTTTCCTTTGATTTGGCGTTCTTTTGTGATTGAGATTTAATTTTACGTTTTTATTTTGTATTTAATGTTAATTTTGACTAGAACAAATCAAAGAAAGTATCTTCGATTTTTGATTAATTTTTTGTATTAATGTCTGATTTTTTTACATTAATTTCTTTGACTTCATCAGATTTCACTCTATAAATAATGTAATTTTGGTTGTGAAAGCAATTCAGGATCCTGGTTTCAGATCTTATTTGATTTTTCTTTAAGTTTTTTTTTTTTGATCTGATAGATGTCGATCAAATAATCTCTTTGTAGGGTTTGAATTTATAGTTAACTGGAGTTTTCTCGTGAAAATTGGTTGAAAATTGTACATATGTATCTCGTGAATCTAAGTATATAATGTATTAAATTGTTCAAAGTGGGAATATTTTTTGAAGATATCATGCCAAACAAAGATCAAAACTTCAGCTTTTCGGAGCGAGAATTAAAGAACATGGTGAGCAATTATATCATTGATTTTTGTTTGAATTTGTGATGTTGTTATTGGTGCTTGATTTTAGTATTGAAAATATGTTAATACGATGATTATTGTTGTTATTGTTTATAGGTAGAAGAAATTGTTCAATTGCTCTTCGTTGATAATCTTGTAATTGTTTAAAAGAAGAAGAGAGGAGTTACTTAATTTGTAATTAGCTATACTTATTTAAAAGATGAGGTTTAAGGGAGGAGATTATGATGGTTCTCTTCTCCCTGGTCTTCATGATGACATTTCTCTGAATTGCCTTGCTTACGTTCGCCGATCAGATTATGCTTCTCTTATTTCTGTTAGCAAGAGGTTCAATTCGTTGGTAAACACTGGTTACCTCTATGGACTGAGGAAAAAGATGGGAATTGCCGAACACTGGATGTATCTTGTCTGTGATTTGAAGGAATGGGAAGCTTTTGATCCCACTACAAAGAAGTGGATGACATTGCCTGAGATCCCTTGTGATGTATGTTTCAAGAATACTGATAAAGAATCCTTAGCTGTGGGTACTGAGCTACTGGTGTTTGGACGTGAGGTATTTGATTTTGCCATATGGAAATATAGTTTGATCACTCGAGAATGGGCCAAGTGCCAAAGTATGAATCATCCTCGTTGCTTATTTGGTTCTGGTAGCTTCGGTTCAATCACCATTGTTGCTGGAGGCAGTGACAGGAGTGGGATTTTTTTGGATTCTGCTGAGCTCTATGATTCGCAATCAGGTAAATGGGAGATTTTGCCTAAGATGAACTGTCCTCGTAAATTATGCTCCGGGGTTTTCATGGATGGAAAGTTCTATGTGATCGGTGGTATGAGTTGCGAAAGACAAAATGTGAATGGTGTGATGACTACTACAATTATCCCATTGGCCTGTGGGGAAGAGTATAACTTACAGACTAAACAATGGAAAAAAATCGAGGGAATGTACCCAAGTGTTAGTAGGGCAGCTCAGGCACCTCCTCTTGTCGCTGTTGTGGATAATCAACTCTATGCGGCTGAGTCCCTTACTAATATGGTGAAGAAGTACGACAAGGAGAAGAACTGTTGGAACGTGTTAGGAAGGTTACCAGTGAGGGCTGACTCTTCGAACGGCTGGGGATTGGCTTTCAGAGCGTGTGGAAATCAATTGGTGGTTGTAGGCGGGCATAATGGCCGCAAGGTAATTGTGCTCCATTCATGGTCTCCAAATTCAGGTTTGGTGGATGGAGAAATAGAGTGGAAGGTTCTTGATGTGAGGCAAAATTTAGGGTTTGTCTATAATTGTGCTGTCATGGGTTGTTGAGTGCTTCATTCTTCGCGTGAAAGATGGATGTTGAAGAAATAACAATCTGGTATTTAACCAATCCTGTAGGGTTTTCTTTTTTGGCTAATCTGATGAATCAGGTTTAGTAATACTTCCGTCGGTCTTTTCTTAATATGAGAACTTATTTTCTCTGAACAGTCTCTGAGTTGAGATATGGTGGCTTACTTGCCTGATTCGGCAGACTCTCAAGGATTTCTAATAGACAATTCTGATTAAAGGATATTCGGTAAAGTTCTTAACTTTAATCTTCCCAATTACAAATCTGATCTTCTACAAATAAACTCTGTACAAGAGGAATGAAAACTTCTTCTTTTGTTTTAGTGATTTGATTTTTCTTAGTTACTGTTGTCGCATGGGTTGTGCTGGTATTTGTAATTTGAAGTACATCCAATGCTATTGTGAGTTCATGGGATTTGATATCCATCTGCATCTTTCATTTCATTCTCTATATCTAACTGCTGACGTAATTTCTAAGCTTTTGTACGTTACTGCAAATTAAGCAATACATCTTTCTTATATACAAAAACTTGTGTACCTTGAAAACCTCTAAAATGCGTAAGTTTTTGGGTAAGATTCTAGATAGCAACCAATCCATCTAGGTTCGTACACTAAAACCATCTAATCCAACCTGCATAATTTTCAATGTCTCGCGAGATCAACTGATCCATTTAGAGGTTATAGTAGCCTATTATCTTTAAAAGTTATCTACAACTTACGTAATCAGATGCTTACGACTAAATCTCGGTGATGATTACCTTCCTAACTTTGTGTAGCTTGTATAGTTTATATGTTCTGTGTTGTTGATCTTCCACTTACTCCTCAAGCTCAAGATTCAGTTCTTTAAACTCAAATTTCAGAACTAAACAATACAAGGTTAGGGGGGCCTATGCATCAACAGAGATGCGTTAAAGAATTCAGTCGGTGACAATTTTTTTTTTTTTTTGCACTAGACTTCCTGCAAATTAGGGATCCTTGTAGAGCTTTAGGGCAATGCACCTGTTAAAGAATCCCATTTGCAAGTAGTTGGAATGTAAAGTTCACCCAGTTGGTAAGTGTCAAGAATGCTTGCATTATCACTCTAATTATGACTGATAGAAAATAATCTAATGCAGGTTACCTTTTTCCTTCTTCTTTATTTCCTGTATGTAATCACATCACTATTACATCTTCTTAAAACCTGATCTGCTCAGGATTGGGTTTTCAGAAACTAAGGCATGGGAATTGATGGAGGATTCATGTGAATGGGTCCCACATTTAACCAACTTGGTCGTTCTTATGATCAGAAACAGTTATCTGTTATTCATTTCATTTCCCTTCTGTTTTATGACACACTCTTCTTTAACAACCTCAACAAGAGTATCTTGGTCAAACAGTAGTTGACTAGACTAACCGTTGACTTCTGTTATAACTGTCTAACTGCAACTAGAAGGTAAGTCACGTGACTAGTTGTGATCTGACTAGTCTGGGTGATGAGAATAATCCAACGGGTAGGGATTTTGTTAGATCAAACGGTCAGGAAGTGAGTAGCCGTTGGGCTTGGATTCATTAATCACTTCTCCCCTTTTTGAATTCGAAATCCCAGTTTTTTGTTCTCCACCACTTCATCATCACGGTCTTGATACGGAAAAGCCAAAGTAGCCATTGTCCCTCAGAGAAATCATGATTCAATGACTACTAGCTTGTTTAGTTTGCTGCCATGGAAATGGAATCCAAATTCCAAAATCATATCAATGATGCAAGTATAACCTGTTATTATCGCTCCTGACAGAGTAAGTACATAGATAGTGGTCCTCATGATGAGCTAGCTAGCTATATAGGCTAGGCAGCTACTACTCGAAGAACACAAACATGATTATATATGCAAAGATGGGGAGTTATGAATGATGGAGAAGCCAGCAACAAGGACCACTGGTACGTTTCAGGGTTTTTATTGGATTATTAGGCGTCTTATTTCCAACTTCCAAGTAGTAAAAATTGATGCATGAGTTGGAACCTGGTGCAAGAAAAGGCTGGATACATAGATTTTTGTTATATCTCTCAGTTTTCACATGCGAACTGTGTATATGAGTATATAAAATGTCCACCCTGAAGAAAATGTAAGTGAGAACGTCATTATTCATTCAGCAAAATATACCTCCGTAAATTTTTTTATGCTGTTACATAAGCATCTTCGATTCTCTTAAAAATTTCTCGATGTTTCATAGGCATCTTCAAGTCCAATACATTCTGACTTTTTAATTACAGATTGTCAATCTTCCCATGCAGATTGCAGACCGTTAGTTGTTATAGACAAACTACTCATTTTGGTATGTGTTAAACTGCTGGTATGCAAACTAGCTAGGCCGATGGAATACACAATATCTTTAGCTAAATTCCCTTACGCCAACGGGATGCACACTTTTTACGTTTGCATTTGTATTGTGCTTTTACAGTTCATGTCTCCTCCATTAGACGGAGGTTGAGCATCGATCTGTGAGTCTGCGACCCAAAGTCAGGGGGTCAAAAGTAATGATGCCGAATGACCAGCACTCTCCAAGGGTGTACGGTGGTCATATAATATTGAACCGGTCTCCTTTTCCTACATTTCATGAGTTTACCAGTGTATGCATGCCATAGGCAATTCAAAATTCAAACAGCACACAGCTCGATATATTCCGGTCCGGATAGTCTGTAAACAAAACTTTACATGGACGCACTATAAGATTTCCCTATTTCCATTTACTTAAATAACGGAAAGCACTATACCTTGGACGAGTTGCGCCAATTCAACCCATCAAACTAGAATAGCAAAGTTATTAAAGTTTATCCATGAAAGTCATATACAGGGTTGATTGGTCGATGAATGCCTAAATTCACCTTCTAAGTTTTAGTTTGACTAGTCAAACCATATTTTTTTACCTAGCAAAATGATTTTCTCTGACAGGTACTCCCGGTTTGATCCTTGGTAACTTGAAACCATCCGGAATGCTGATTTAACCTTAGATGTCCCATCCATCAAACCACAGAAGGCATGTTTTCCCATTGGTTTGTGGGATATCTTTGAATGAAATAATTCTATGATGGCATTTTGGGGTACGGTCAGGATAATACTCTGCAGATTTGCTTACTCTTGGTTTGTTTCTTTCACTTTGGATCAACAGGTATATCAAGATGCTCAATATTACAACCACACGGCTCACTAGTTACCTATGGGAGGCCAAAAAGACATGATTTGAGATCAAAGAACCCAGGGGGCAATTGACTCAATCATGACATGCATGTGGATGCTCTTGGCATGCCATAGTGCTTGCATCTTATACGTTCTTTTTGTTAATTAGGTGCTCCTACCATGCCAAGAGCGTATGTACGGAGTGAGAAAAAGATGATAAAAGAAAAGAGTCATGAATCAGAATCATGATGTGGAAAGTAGAGAAGAATTGGTAACAGTAGCTGGTTTCTAGCTAGGGAAGCAGAGAGGAGAAACAAGAAATAGATTACAGCAGTAAACAACAAGATATATAAAAAAAAAATATAGCACAGAATCTGAAGCAGCAAAAGACTCCAATCCAAACAAACATATTTTGCTTTAATTTTTTTTTACAAACTTAATGCTGTTGCTGCTGTTAACTTCTCTGACACATGGATTCCCACACTTGTTCCTTCCAAGTCTCTAAGCGTTAAAACTCTTACCATTTTTTCTATCTTTCCTTCCCTTTCTCTTCCTTTCTTTTCCTCTCTGTCTCTCCTTCTCACTTTTAGGGTTTCATTACTATAATAACATACTATGTAATATAAGCACGCTGGTCTGATCATTCTTTGTTTATTCTTCCAAGTTTATGTTAAAATGGTGTTGAACACAATGAACAGATAGGATTAGTAGCTAGGTGTTCAGGAGGAATTAATTAATCATGCTGCCCATAACTGTTATATGAGTCCATGAGTATGACTAGAAGAAAAAGAAGAATAGTAAAAATGTTTAGCCCATACTTATTGGTTTTGCTCATGGTTAAGGCTAAGTTTAAAACATACTTTAGAGTTTTAGAAAATTCCAGCTTCAAGTTACAATGCAATTAGCTAAAATGTCTTGTTTAACTCTACCTTATAAGTTAAAAACATACTACTACTACTAATTAATTCTCTTGACTCTAAAACATTCCTGTTATTAACAACTAAAACCTTTACCCTCGAATTTGGAAATTTTGGAAATCCAACACTCTTTAAGTAATTTGTATATACTATCTTATTCGCATATACACTTTATTTTTTCTCTTATAATTCACTCAGTGTTTTTTTCCCTCGTAGATGCATTGTCATTGTCAAATTCAAATCAGTTTGAATAAGCTTGGCTTATATCCCAAGTTGGAAAATAAATAACAGTACTTATATATTAGGTTTCAAAAACAACAGCACCACCACCACGAGGAGGAACGGACCTCTTGATGATATTGATGGTACTAGATAAAAATGAGTCTCATGTTGTGAAGAACCCAATACTGCTAAATTGTTTAATACATGACAAATTAACGCTGTAATGATCTGTAACTAGAATTGAATTGAAGTAGTGTTTTTATATATGAAGATGAGTTGAATTTGAAGTTAGATGACAAGATAATGGCAGTAAGATAATATATTATTGATTACTAACTAAGATAATAACCCTATATATATACTAATTAAGTGGTCTTCTTTGTTGCAGCAAAATAAAAAGAAATAGAAAAGTATATAGAAAAGTTAATGACGCGTGTGAGAGAGAAACAGTAGCACAATACAATACAATGTAGGAGAGGTGAGCTTAGTTGTTTTTAGGGGATTTTAATAAAGTACCACACTTCCAATTTGCAGTTTCAGAAAATGCCACCGTTTTTTTCAGAGTTTATTTAATGCCACACGTTTGACCTTTTCCATCCAAAAAAACTGTTGCCATCAGTTAGTGCATAGGTGGCATTTATCCAGCTTAGTAAAAGACATATACACCCTCAGCTTCTCTTGCCCTTTCTTCACTTTAGTCACAACTCTATCTCTGCTTAAACATCTCAACTCCATTTACTCCAGCCATCACCCTGTAATCTGGCATACTCAGCTTCACCAGGACCACGGACAGCTTAACCTCCTTTTAACCTCCTTTCTTCATTTCCAGCAATCTCTGCCTGCGAACACATCAGAACTACCACCAAACTGCAGCGGCAACAATACCAGCTGCACCATTTCACCTCATAAACATACATCTCCTCATACCATTTCCAGTGCCAATTCAATTTCATTACCAGCACATCTGTTACTCATCTCTCTTGCAATCTCGCCATGTCCAGTTCAACAGCATCATACCCATCCGTAATCCATCACCGATTCCTCCTTGTTCTTGGGTTACCTGCAACATCCACCAGTAAAACTCTCCAGCATCAACACTGTCATGTCACCTGTCCTAGCATTCATCTAAGTCACCAAATACCCATGGAACTTTGTAGCAACACTTCAGTTCCATGGCAATTCATCACCAACCATCGCAGTCATTTTCTCTTGCTTCATCTCAAGAGCCTACAACAACTCCCTGCAGCTCCTATGACATTAACCAAGCACAAACCACCTTGTACACAGGCTCAACTGGTAGAAACTGAGCTTGAAGAGGTGAAGAAAAAACCATTTAGGACTTTTATCGAACACCTATTGTGCCATTCTCATCTTGGTGTAACATTGAAATTTCTAGCGCTTCTAAACTCACCGAAACACCTGCAAATTCACAACAAGCCATGACATCACCACCAGTATCAGCCACCAATACTGCTTCATCACGACAACCATCATAATCAAAACAATTTACAGTAAAAAACAATTAGAAACCCTAATTAACATACGAAACTGGAAAAAAAATGAAAATCAAGCTAAACCCTATTCTTAAAACAACCTGAATTCTAGTGAATTAAACATAATTTTGACGAACCCTAAAATTATTTCCCAAAACTTTAAGAAAGAATTTTGACAAATCCTATATGTAGGTTTCACAAAACTGATTTTGATACCATCTCATCAATGTTCTTGCTTCATCACAAAATTCTAACCAATTCTCGATTTGATTCAAACCCACAATCATCACAACATCCATCAGATCAATATCTTGATCTCTATCTGCAAATCAAACCCAATGTTCAATTTATTCTCAATTATCCACGACTGTAGCTCAGTTCAATTTCATCATTGTACCCTATCAATTCTTCTTCATCTTCCATTTCTAGAGATCGACAACAACATCAACTCCAAATGTTCATCTCAATCACCAAGAACACCTCCAATTTTAAAACAAATCCTCAATTTGAACCTTCACAACCTCAACAGATCTAATTCTCATATCCATCTTCATTTTCTACTCGATATCATCTCTCAATTTCTCTGTTTTTTTCTCGACCTAGTTCTCGGCAATAATAGCAGCAGCTGCTGCTTTTCTCCTCTCTCAGATTCTTTGTTCTGCTTTCTCCTAATTAGCGATTCACAAGTCTTTAAGGATTGTGAAGGGTAAATAGGGAATGATAACATATTTTCTTGACTTGATCAACGCATATAGACCGGTTTGGTAGGCCCTGACGGAATATTTAACGGTTGTGGCATTTAATTAACTCTGAAAAAAACGGTGGCATTTTCTTGAATCGGGATTTGCAAGTGTGGCAGTTTGTTAAAAATCCCTTGTTTTTATCGGGTAGAGAAAAGGGAATCAAGAGATCGTCCAAACAGAAGCAAACAAATCAAAGGCATCAGAATAGTAAAGCAACCTTTGCTTTTAAACCTTGACTCATGAGAGACCCAGATATCATAATAATCCAGAGAGACAGATCTCAAAATTATAACCCTACGAAATGAAATGAATGTTTAGGACATTTACTTGGTTAACCCATCTTTCATTGTCCCCACTTCTCTTGCCTATATTTAGTGCCACCCTTGAGCTGGTAAAACTTCAACTTCCACCTTCTTTTTCTAACAGCCTTCCTTTCTTCCTCCTTCCTTACCCACAATTTTCTCATCTTCTTCTTCTAACAAGCCTAAGAAATCTCATTTTTTTCTTCAATCTTTTACTCGTTTCTCTAGCTACTAACTCGTTCAAAGTGTGACTTCTGCAAAATTTCTGGTTATAAGCTTAGTTTATGGACGGTTTTTTCTCTTCACCACTAAAACTAGGAATAAAGAAGTCTAGTTTGTTATTATAATTATTGTTGTGATGGGAGAGCTGGGATTTCTTGCACTATTAGTACATCACTACCACACACCTTGTTATTATTGTGTTGGTTTGTTTCTTGTTTCTTGCTTTTTACATGCCAACTCAAAAGCAGCTTCTTCCTAGCTGTGTTTTGTTTTGGTTGTTTAACTGCTGCTGATGATCATAAGTAACCTAAAAGTTCTTTTGGTTTAATTTGTGGGTCATTTATACATGCTTCTATCTACCCTAGTTTTGATATATATACCAAGAATTTCTTACAACTATTTAGATCTACCTGATGAAGATTTAGCTTTTGCACCAAGGGGATGGAAAATAGAGCCTCTCTACTCTCTATCTTTTCTCTCTTCAATTACTATTTTCTTTCTCTTCTGATGCTGAAATGATCAGAGACGGGGTTTTGTGTTGTGATATCTAAAGATGATGATCATATCATGTAGATTACATAATTGGGTTATATATATATAGATGCAAAGTAGGTTAACGTGTATGTATAAGAAGCTTGTTCATATATGCATCATGCCTGGCTCCCTGTATGCCATTTCCAGAGAATTCATCAAGATTTTTGATGATCTTCGTAGATGGCGTATGAGGAGCCAAGCATATTGCATGCATTATATGTCTTCTTCTTGTATGTATTACAATGTAGCTACTCTTATCGTATGTTCTTTATCAATTATGTACAGAAAAACAGAAATTAGCAGGTGTGTTAAGCACGATAACATCTGATCTAATCCCGAGTTTGTTACGATTTATATATTATGGTCACATTTCATTTGAACTTACCATGTTATGTTGCCATTTTTAGCATATTCTAGCTGTTAGCATGCGTATGCTGATATGCCTACATTGAATCCTATATTATAGTTCAAGATCGTTTTTCCATACTGGGACAATTCTTGTATATTCTAATCAATGAGAATTTTGATGGTGAAACTGACATACGCATGAATTTACACATGTTAATTAAACAATTAATTTGGTTTTCCCCTGTATACTGCAGGAGAAGCATTTATTACTGTGCACGAGTGCGACATTGTACAAGTATATCATAGAGTACAGTACTAGCTAGCTTATTAGCTGATTGCAATGTTTCAACATGCCACAACATTAATGCTGGTCATCATCAAGGTGCTGATAGATAGCAAAACTATCAGAACCATCAAGTATGTATAGATTCAGGTGACCGGATATCAAGAAAAAGAACTTAATATAGCAGCTGCTGTTTATAATTTGTAATAGTTCGCATTAGAACTTCTCCATATTTATGCATTTTCAACCAATGTACTTGCAGCTTTAAACATCCAATTTACCACATTTGCTCATGTTATATTCTTCCTTAATTAATTCATATTTTTTTACCAGGTCCATTCCCATTGTGTGAATCTTTATGGATATTACTAGTGTTTCTAATGTGGGGGTTACTGATACACTTTGTGTATTTGTCCAGTTTAATATGACTGGATTGCCAGCACTTTGCAAATATTTTACTGGTTAGGGTTTTGTACATACCGGTGTAGTTTCCGGACGATCAAATTATATCGGCTAGGTGGATTTTTCACATGTACTACGAAAATGTATAATTTCAATTGTATCATTTTAAATTATTCGTGACTTCTCTAAGAAAGTGCATTATGATATGTTGTGTAAAACTTCCCAATACCATCTAAAATACCGTAGATGGATAAAACTAAATATGGGCCTAAGATATTTGGACGGAGGAGTCACTGCAAGAAAGTCTAGCTATTGCTACGACATATATTGCCACACCTTTAATATAGGTGCTGCAAAAACAAATTTCTAGCCACAGTAATTTTCAGCTGCAACTAAAAGTTATATTTTACTGTTGCAAAATGAAAATTTTGCCACATAACTATAACAACAATATGACAAGAGTGTGGTAAAAAAGTATAATCTCTTGATACAGCAATAAAGATTGGGTGCACACTAATAGTGGTTTTTGCCACTACCATTGGTGATGCAGTATATTAAGTTTCTAGTAGTGAGTATTTGTTATGTAATGGCAACACCAAACTAAATCCGATAAGGTTAGCTTTTTATGTACTCGAATGCACCGTGAACATGCATTCTTGAGCCATCAAATTTGGCTGAAGTGCATGCTCATCCCGTTATTGCGAAATTGCGTGATACCAAGACACATTGGAAAGACTAACCAAGTTGGCTTTAGACGATGTTACAATCGGATAAGCTTAGATTTCCATGTTAAATACAAACCTAGTTAAAAACCTAAAAACCTAGAAAAATCAGGGACAACAAATCGGATAAGCTTAGTCTTGTGTTTCCATGGTAAACTTAAAAACCTAGTTTATTTCGGCTTCCTTCTAATATATATTTGGATTTGGTTGATGATCCTGTATCTGAAACGTCATTTGTGTTGTTTTGGTGATCCTCTATCTAACAGAAGAGCAATCATGTCAAGCCTTCCGGAAGATATCTACCGTGAAATCTTATTAAGGGCACCAGGGAGATCACTACTATCATGTAAGTTCGTATGCAAGAACTGGTTTGCTATAATTTCTAGAGCTGATTTTGTTAAGTTGCACCTTAAGTTTGCTAAACAAAGAAACAAGTACGGTCTGGCGCTCAATACATATGACAAACGTACACACTGTGAAGCAATCTGCTCGGTACCTTATGATTCATTATCATCATCGTCACCGAACGCTGTTAAATTGGATCACCCATTCAGGGATCACAATCGAGTTGCGTTGCTGGGTTCATGTAACGGTCTAGTTGCTCTATGGATTAAGAACGGGATCAAAGACAATGACATCTGGTTTGAAGACAATAGTAGCTGGTTTGTTTGTTTATGGAACCCAGCGACTAGTGAATACAAGAAAATACCTGAATCGCCAGATTTTTACTTTAGAAATCATTGGCGGCCGCCTATGGTTCCTATTTTTGCTTTTGGTTATGATCATAAGAGCGACGATTATAAAATGGTAAAAGTTTTTTTCGTCCATAATATCATAGGACTAGAACATGATTGGATTGCATTTATTTATACATTGGGATCAAATTCGTGGAAAAGAATTGACCAAATCCTCCCATATGGATTTCGTGAGGCTAAAACATCTCGGGTGCTTGTTAATGAAGCTCTTCATTGGTTAGGTATGAGTTATACTAAAACAAAGCCAAACTTTTACATAGTCTCCTGGGGTATCAGTAGCGAGAGATTCGAAGTGATGCAGCTACCTGAAGGGCTTTCAGAAGATAAGACGTCGATTTTGGGCTTGTTGAAAGGATGTCTTTGTGTATTTTTTATGAATTCCTCAAAGTCTGGGCTCGATGTGTGGGTGATGCAAGAATATGGAGTTCGCGCGTCGTGGACGAATCATTTTTCTATTACTCCAGGACCGAGCTGTAGGGAAATTACTTGCCACATTAAGATATTATTGTGTTTGATTAATGGTGAGATTCTACTGGATTCTAAGGGAAGTTATATTTATATGACCCGGATCATGCAAGAACTAGAAAACTGAATATTCCAAGGTCAGTGTGCGTGGACAAAGCAGAAGATTATGTTGAAAGTCTAGTTTCACTCAAAGTCTAGCTCCTCCGGTACTTAATGCAGAGAGAAAGAAAACACGCTTATGTGGAGAGAAAGAAAGCTCCGGTTATGGTGTGGAGAGAAAAGAAACGCTGATGGATGAACGCTAAAAAGATGACGAAAATAACTATATATATGGAGAACAACAAGAGTGCATGTCTAGTTCTTGTTATGCAACTTTTATTTTGGTAACAATGATGCTATGGGTCGCTGTTTGGGTATATATATATATATATATTTCAACCTGATTCTTTCTTTTTTTTAGATTGGAAATTTTGATTCCTAAGTTTGTATTTTTTTTTTCTGGTCAAATTACAGCAGCATTTTCGTTAGCCTTGCAATCCTTTTTACAATATTTAGAAATTCTTTAACAATGGCATATAAACTGGATGGACGTTAGCAATGCCATCAGCAGCACCACTATAATCTGAACTACTAGGAGTTTCCCACATTCATCCACACAACACTGCTGTACCAGCTAACCTGGCTAGCTTTCTTAGCTAGATAGCTAAGTAGCTAGCTGAATCTTGGATGGCAATTTTAGAGTTTGAGCTTCTTAGTCTCACGACTCCCATTCTTGCATCCTGGTCTTCAAAAGAAGAACACACTACGTTCGCCTAAATTGGACCTAGCATTATGGGTTTTTTAAGAAGTCTGTTTTTTTTTTCTTACGATAGGCAATGCCTAGCCATTAAGATTGTGAATATTACAAAGTTTCAATCTTCCGAAAATATCTCTCGCCGACCTGGCTGTCTAAAGAATCCATAAGTCAAATTCTCACCGACCTAGCTGTGTAAAGATGGTTATTGCTTCATTATGATTCTAATTTTGTAAAGTATCCTCGGAATAATTTTGTTTTGAAGGCCCCTAAATCTAATTAATGTTAAATCTCCAGAATCAAAACCAAGCCCTTTTGAAGACATTTGGGCATGGCTACCTAATGAAGAGGTATTACTTTATTGGGCTTTATTTTATTTTTATGTCCATCTTCAAATGAAAGGTGAATGTTTCCTTCTTTTTTTTCTCTCTTCAAAAAAAAAAAGTCATTTGTTAATAGCCAATATCTTACACTTAACGACAAAAATGAAAACTAAAAAAAGCAAAAATAGAAAAAAAAGATTTGCAACCTAACAAACTAGGCCAGAAAACAACACCAAAAGTGAAATAAAAAACTAACCAAATCTAAAGTATTGTTCATTTGACGGTTCTAACCTGGCAAAGAGGCAGAAAACTTGACTTTTGCTTTGACAAGATCCTTTTTAGCAAAGTGATAACGAATAGAATGTAACTTACCCATATAAATAGACTATCCTGAAAAAAACCACGACAATTTATTTGCCCCGAATATTTTATAACTGCCATGGAATGATATTTTTATAAGAATTTTTAATCAGCCTTGTTGTACAACCTATTTTACAACAACGATGATTTCAGCTACATAGTTTGTAGCCATACTAAGATATCCAAACTACGCATATAAAAATGATCCCATATTGTTTCTGCAAAGAAACCATGCCTAGTTATACCAGAGTTATGTTTTGAAACTCCATCACGACAAATAAGAGTATAAGGAGGAGCAGATAAGTTGACAAAACACTCTGCAACTTTGATTAGCTTTAAATCTTCTAAATAATCAAATCATATGAAGAATTCAACATACAACCATTCATCCTAATTTTCTCCTGTTGATATAACTAAATTATGTTAGAGCATTGCTCGGTTGAACCTACCAAGCTTTTAGATCCTGTCTGAGTGGTGTAGAGGTTATCACGTTAGTCTCATACACTAAAGGTCCCCAGTTCGAAACTGGGCTCAGACATTTTCTGACTACAAAAAAAAGGACCTACCAGGCTTTGTTATGTCAAGTTTGGTTGTCATATTTTATCTCCAAAACTTGAGGTTGCTTGATTAGATTACTAGAGTCAACTTCATTAGGTTACACTAGCAACATTAGAAATGTGGATACTTCTCGTATTACTCTCAAGAACTTGAAGACGTAGCGGCATCAACGAACACATCATCCTTCTATTCGAGGTTAGTACAAACTTGAATTTTTCCATTTCTATTTATCTTCCTTTCTATCAAGTCGTTTAGATTTATATTTTTCCTTGACTTGACTTGTTTCATTACTAGTATATGCTTCCTTGACACTTTGACCATAATCAAATGATCAAGTCACTTATACTAGAGATACATATATGTGACTAGAGATACATATATGTATCTCTAGTATAAGTGACTTGATCATTTGATTATGGTCAAAGTGTCAAGAAAGCATATACTAGTTGTTTTTCACAACTTTGGTATATTGGGTTATGAAGTATAATGTTTATCACTTGAATTTCGTAGATTCAATGTAACACTATTGGGTAATTAGTTACTAGTTAGTGTGTTGAACATTCAGATTGATTCCATACCTAGAAAACTATGTTTAACTACATGAGTTTAAGGAAGCAGACTTGCGAAACTTCTTTCTTAGTTGAAAGGAATCAAATGATTCATTCTAGGTTAGATCCCTTAATCTTGCTTCACATGGCAGATGCTCAAAGATACGTCATTGGCTAGAGATCAAGCTTCATCTCAAGATTACGATGCGTATTAAGAGGAGCATTGGCCTAGGGACAATAATGCAACACTATGGTGCATTGCGTGGATAACATTGGCCTAAAGACAATATTGCCCCGCTATGGTGCATTACGCAAGCCATATTTCCCAAAAGGAAAACATCACACCACAATGGTGCATCAAGCCAGAGTAGGCTGGCCGAGACAATATAGCGCCATCATAGCGCTACATTTGAGTTTGCCTATGGGCCAGAATAGAAACACAACTATCATGGCGCTTCAAGGAACTTGGACTTGGCAACGCATATGAATATTGAAATTGGCACTTGGTGAATGTCAAAGTCCTTCCCAACTTATAGTTGCATAAATATCGTTAACACATGTATAAGGAAGGGTAGTTGGTTGAAGGTGTATATAGCAGGTATGTTCCTTAAGTTTCATAGCTTAGCCGATATGATGCTGAAACATCATTATGGAACCTGTCTTAGCCGGGAGAGATTTATGATGCTTAGGTATCATTATTTAGACATTGCGAACTGGTGATGCACCACCGTGGTGCAACACAATTAAATGGCCAATGATGTACATTCTTGCACATCATTTGCAACGAACCCTTTGGCTTATATTGACTAGGAAATAGTTTGGTTTCTTCCTGGCAACACGAGTTGGCTTTAATTTCTTGTCCGACGAGGATGAACTATGACCAATGTTTGATCCTTTCAACATACGAAGGAGGGTAAGTAGGCAGCACAATGAGTTGCAACATTGATGGTCCAACACGTTGTCGCTCATATCATCTAATTGCGAGGTGATTGCGATATTATGGTAGTTTCTATCATCTGTCTTGGAAAGGCGATGCAACAAACGATTGTTCCCATACTTGATGCGAAAAGTTGCATTATGTTCCATGGATGCTCATATTTTCTATCGAGTCGTTCGACGTAGGCTTGCACCAATTACGCATTGTGCATGGCTATGAAACTAAGCTATATCGGTATGCAAGTTAGGGAAGCTTGTATAAGTCATTGGCCTCATAAGGATGACGCCAGGAAAGTACCGGTATGAGACTAGCTGAGGCATCCTTGGCACAAGCAAGATAAGTGCATGCTTTAACCAATGCCCCAGCTAAGTAGGGGAAGTTGGAAATAGGCCTGCATTGGACTATGCATAAGTCCAAGGCATGTACTACGCCTGTAAAATACATGGTATCCAGTGATGCATAATAATGCATTGGCATTAGCCTTTAGGGCGTTATACCCTTCGCAGAACAATGGTAAGTCGGAACGGTGTGGAAGCTGAAACATACTAAGCATTTTTGCAAGGGAAGATGGACGTGCATTTACCTAACGCGAAGAGTATCTTTGCATCAAGGTGGCGCATTGGGGAGTTATGGCTTACGAATACTGGCGCGCAAGGCATAATTTTTCAGTCATGCACAACTGATCCCTTACCAAGGATCTCTACTATGACCGGTCCCAAAGTTCTCTAGCAGGACCGAACTCTTAACAAGAATCTCTGGATGGACCGATCCCTATGTTAACCAAATATGATGTTTTTTAATTCGGCTATTAACTTAAGATTTGGATAGCTATCAGAATTATGGTTTGGTTGATATGGAAAGTTCATAAAACGTTGACGTAGTATTTAAAACATGTGTTAAACTCTTATTACTTAATGTTCAAGTATTTTTCTTGATACTCAAGGTGAGATCCCAAACCAAAATAATTTTAATATCTTTGTGATATTCAGGATCAATGTGCCATTCATATCCCAGCGGATAAGCACATCTTTGGTTGTTATATTACTAAAGTATATGTTATATGCTAACTAATAATTGGTTATCATCCAAGAGAAATTTTGTTATACTAGTTGGATTACAGTTGGAATATCTATAAAACCCGAAAATAAGCATTTATTGCATATCTTTTGTATTTTCGGGTTTGGTAATTCCTTGTTGTACAAACTTCCAATCAAAATTTATATGTCTGTGTTTAAAAGCTTAGCTTCTTACTCTGGTGAAGAGAAGGCTCTCGCCAAGCAGAATTTAGATGATTTGAATGTTATAATGCACGTAATGAGACGAGATATATAACATCATGTCTCTACGTGTCAAACATCGAAGGATGCTTGGGATAATCTTGAGACTTTATTCGAAGATAACACATCAAAAAAAGGAGCTGAAATTCAAACTATCAATTCTGAATAGGAAAACCTTTGTATGGATGATAGCCATATATTTGAGAATTTTCACGTCAAACTCGCTGAGATTGTAAATGCATCTTTCTCTCTTGGAAGACTAATTCTGATAAAGATATAGTGTGCAAGTTTCTCCTATTGTTACCATTTAGATATGAGTCTAAAAAACATGCAATCATGGAAGTAAATGATCTGTAGACACTTTTTGGAAGCTTTCTTGTTGGAAAGATAAAGATCTTTGATCATGGTTCTGATATAACTAACCAAAAGGTATTTCTTTCAAAGACTAAATAAATCCTAAGGTTTCTACTAAGGAAGAAAAGGTTTGATCAGCATATGATGATAACAGAATAATTGCAGATGATTTAGATGGTGATATTGACTCAACCATGCCATTGATTACCAGATAGTTTCGACATCCCTTAAGAAACATGAATAAAGTATTCGTAAAGTATAATCATCATCATCATCATGTACGACCTCATGTTCGAGTTCCATCCAAGAAAAAAAAGGATCAAGATGAAGATGATGAATATCATCCACAGTTCTTCGAGTGTAAAGGTTTCGGTCATTTGGCTAAAGACAGTTCTAATATGGAGAAATACACTAGAAGTAAGGCTCTTGATGTAACTCTTGATGAGACCCCAAACTCATATAATTCAGAAGAAGGAGATATATCTAATATTGCACTGGTTGCTGAATTATCGTTTCCTTCAAGTACCATTGATAATCCAACCATTTTAAAAGATTTTATTATGCTCCTGCGAACACGTTTAACACCCCAAATTCCTTCACGTAA
Organism: Papaver somniferum; assembly: GCF_003573695.1. Lineage (NCBI taxonomy): Eukaryota > Viridiplantae > Streptophyta > Magnoliopsida > Ranunculales > Papaveraceae > Papaver > Papaver somniferum. The sequence continues at coordinate 76,568,788 of NC_039368.1, read as the reverse complement.
ATGAACTTCCTTTATCCCTGTCGTATTATCCATATGCCGTTAAATCGTTCCAGCTGAAATTAATTGAACTACATGTTAGGGTGCAAATATTAAATGATGAGCTAGATAGGTATGAATATGTCGGATTACTAAATTTTTCACTAAGAGCTTGTGGATGATGGTTGTTCACCATTTTTATACCTTTAATGAACTCTCAAATTGCACTTTTGATGTATGCAAATCGAAACACTAATTCTATCCATCTACGGTTCTTGGGTCCCCACTGCACTCATAATATAAATCTTTTAATCTCTTCCAAAACATTGAATAAATTTCATAAGAACGTTCGTGGAAGACGGGAATGAATGATTTCACGATCATGTTTGTACTTCACTATTTTTTCGGCTTGCCTTTGTTTTTCATTGTTGTCCCGAGATAGTATGAGGATACACGATAAACAACACTCAAGTATACTATATTCACTAATTCCAGGAACAGAATCGGTAAGCACGACACACACACACACACATAGACTGATTCCTGACAACACAATTACATAACCGGTCTATATAAGTACTCACAAAAACCGATTCAAGGATAAAATTTATACAGAAAAGGATGGCATCTTCTCCACCAAGAATTGTTTTATGTGAATATTTACATAACCGATTATTGGCTTAGTAGAGGCTACATAATCGGTTTATGTGAACATTCAAATAATCTAATTCTATCGAAAATAACCAATAGAAAACGGTTGTTTCTTCTACAGAGGAATCGATCGACGTGGTCATGATCATCGACCTACCCTGGTTAAATTTTCTTCAACCAGAAAACACTTCCATAAAAATCGGTCGTTGTGGGCATGAACAACGACTGCTTCCTGAATAAATCGGTCTACAAGTACATTAACGTAGACCCATACTGTTAAACCCAGAAAACTTTTATTTTAAAAGATTCAATTTTTGAGTGAATGCATATTGTTAAAAGAATGCATGTCGTTAAAACCTAATTTAGAGGACTGGGTTGATAGAAAAGTACCTGATGCGAGCCATTTCTTCTACTTGTATTGCACTCAGAGTTGGTTCATCTCCCGGAAAGGTTTTCTTCTTCGATTCTTTGTTTCGAATCGCTTTACCAATTCCTATATCACTCCCACTAGGATAAGTAACTCAGGTGTCCTGTTTGAATCTTGTAGGTTTCGATATTATATATTCGAAAAAATGATTAATTATTTTTTGGATCATCGATAATCGACAAATTTTTCATTTAAAAATGAAAAATAGGGGAATAAAAGAAGAAGAATCGGTTGTTGAGAAGGTAGGAAATCAAATGAAGATAAAATACAATAGAGCGTAAAATTTTAATATTAAGATTTAATGAGTATAAACTGGCAGCATCAAGGTTTAATGAAAGACAATTTCAACCAATTTAAATATCCCTTATCCTCTTTCTAGCTAGCTGGGAACAAAATTTACGTAGGTTTCAAATAATTTATCTAGGTTCCAAACTAGCCAGGTTATTCACGCACCTTTTATTTAGATCTGTAATCATTTATCACTTCAATTGAAATAAAAGATATCACAGAGTACGAGAACATTTGAAGACTAATATCACATCAAGGTCAAATATATTACATGAAGTACTATTTTCCATCCATTTGAAAAGAAAAGCCAAAAAATCCTTTTGATCGTATATATATCCTAGCTAAATTGGGGCCTATGCCGCTTAATTGGGGCCTATAACTACATGACAAAATAAGGTCATTAGGAAGTAATTTGAAGAAACCCTTTATCCAATATTTATATTAATGCCCAATATGTCCTTATTAAATTACTGATGATTAATTAAGTTGATATTTATTAAATTAATAAGTGTTTGAGTGGGATTATAATGTTTGGATTAGAGTAGAAATTCATTTTTCTTTTTTAAGGTTTGGAGGGAAAGAAGTAGAGGGAAAAAAGGAAAAATTAGGGTTTGTGATTTTCTTAGCAAAAACAAAACTTTATAGTGATGATGAAGACTCTAGTAGTGATGAAGAAGGGGGTGCATCAGATTATCATGAGTTCTACCAAATTGGAAAATTTGTTGAATGAAGAAGATAAAGTGAACCAAAGAATGCTTAAGGATATTATTCAAGCACAAGAACAATTTCGTCGGGATGAAGAAGATGATTCTCATAAACAGGTATGAGTTTTAACGATCTACACACATGTATTTGCATGTCCCAATCGCCGAATAAGGAAAAAAATTTCAAAACTTTATCCCATGATCGGTTTATTCGATAGCTTAATATAAACCGATTCTGGGTTAAATCCTCAAATTGGGTACAAGAATCGGTCTTTGTTCATCACCACATAAACCGATTGTAGTAAATTTTTGGCGCGATGGGTACGTGACTAGAATCGGTATTTGTTGGTGATGTACATAATCCAATTTCTTCACTTGAATAATCACATAGATTACACGAAGTTGAAAAGCGGTTTATTTTCGTGCATATGTAATCTGATTTTGGAAAAAAAAGATCCAGGAGAAATGTGAACAACAATAGGATTATATGACACGAGACGTGAACCGATTGTAGACTTTGGAATTTTTTCGACAATTCTTTAATCGGTCTTTATAGTTGCACATATAAACCGATTACGTATAATCGGTTTAATCGACTGTAACATATAAACCAATTTTAAATCATCAACTTGTTGATATTTGTTGTAGATTGTTGTGGCGTTCTAAGAAGATCAACCCAAACCCGTATCTCTGCTGGGTCCTGATTCCTCTTCCCACTATTTCACCGATTTGGAATGGAAAGATAGAAACGATGCAAAGCAATGGTTTATAGACAAGGGAATAGAGATCAAATGCGCGTTAGTTTTAGGTCGTCATTCAAGTGAAGATCGTTTGGAACTTGTTTGTGAAAGAGGTGGAAAGCAAGAAAGTCACTGGGCAAAGGACAATCTGTACATGAAGAAGACGACAAGGGAATACATTACTAAATCAAAGAAGTATGGTTTCCCTTTTAAGATTATCGTTAATAGACCCAAGAGAACCGATGGTAGTAAGGTATACAAGCTCTCTAAAGTGTTGAATGGTTGTCATAATCATGATGATTCGGAATCTCTTGTTGGACACGCGGCCATTTGTGGGTTGAAATCACATCAATTGGAAACAGTGAGGTCGATGAAAGCGTGTAAACCAAGTGACATCCTTAGGAATATTACAGAGGATGATAAGGATAACTTGTCCACTTTGAGGCAAATTTACACGGCAAGGGCATCCTTTAGGAGGAAGTCATGGGATGGTAAAGCGGTTATGGAACAATCTCAATGGTTAGCCGATCAACACGGATACACAATGAGGAAGCAAGCATTGGAAGGCAAAGTGACTCGTATTTTCTTGGGGCATCCGGAGATGATCAAGTTGGCACGATGCTTCTATCAAGTTTTGTTAATATATTGTACATACAAGACCAACAAGTACAATATGCCGTTGTTAAACATTGCTTGTCATACTTCCGACAAGCAAACTTTCACGGTAGCATGTGGGTTTATGGATCGGGAGAATGATGTGAGTTTTACTTGGATGCTAGAGACCTTGAAGGAGATATACCATGGCGATCAAACTCCGAGGATCATAGTAACGGATAAGGACCAAGCACTAATGAATGCCATTGGAGTGGTCTTTCCGGATGCTAAGCATTTTCTTTGTACATGGCACATACAATGCAATATCAGAAGTAATTGTAGGGGTCATATCCAAAAGCCAAAGCCACAAAAAGGTACCTCTCGTGAAAAGGCCGAAGATGAGCGTCTTCAAAAACTAACTCCGGAACAAAGAGAGGAGGACAAGAAGAAAAGGAAATCGGAGTATGAAGCGAATGGGATACTATGGAAGTCTTTTCAACATCATTGGGATTTAATGGTACACTCAATGTCCATGGACGAGTTTGAATCCCACTTGGAGAGTTTTATTGGGCTATGGAAGAAAGATTGCGAGAAATGTGTGGTTTATTTCTTAAAAGAATTGTTGGATCCGTACAAGGAAAAATTTGTGTATGCTTACACGTACCAACACATGCATTACAAAAATGAGGCGACAGGTATCGCAGAAGGGTCTCATGGACGTTTGAAAAGCTTGCTCCAGGGGAGCCAAAACACCGTGGTTACATTACAAGAAGCCATCCATGAATATACCAAGGCCGATATCATCAAGATAACCGCTCAAATGGAAGAGAGTAGGATGAAAATCATCACAAGCTACAAGAAACACCATCGGTTGATTAGAAATTTAAATTATAGAGTGTCTCACTAGGCAATCATTTATATGATGAAGGATTACAAATATTATGTGGAAAATGAGATGGGGAGAAGAAGAATTGAATGTTCATGCATGAAGATGACGGCCTTCGGATTTCCTTGTCGTCACATGATCGCCAGGTACCAACGAGGAATTCCTTTTGAAATCATTAATCCGTTTTGGAAGCAACTTACTTTCAAACCACCCCCAACCGAAGAACCACTCGAATCCTTTGTGGACATGGATATTGGAAGAGAAATCATAAATAAATTCGCAAAAATGATGGCTTAGGAAGAAAAGTTTTGATGTACGAGTTAAAACTAGCCGCGAACCCCCATATGGTACCGGTCGGAGAACCAACGGTGCTACTACCGACGGGTAGACCACCTTCCAACATGGATAGGAAGGAAGAAAGGAACGAGTTTAAGGTTGCAATGAGTACCGGAAAACACCCATTGTTGAGTCATAAAAGAATCCTTTGTTGACATGAGAATGAAGACGCTAAATATGAAGATGCAAAGGTTCCAAAGAAAAGGGGTCGACCGAAGATGGGGGAAAGCGGGACAAGTAGCGCAAAATCCAAGAAAAATGCTTCAAACGTTCCTTCAGACATTGAGAATGAAGAGGCACCGGCTAAGAGGACAAAGGATCAACAAAATAAGGGAGAAAGCGGGGCAAGTAGCGCACAAGAGAAGAAAAATGTTTCAAACGTTCCTTCACAAATTAAAAATGAAGAGGCACCGGCTAAAAGGAAAAGAGGTCGACCAAAGAAGGGAGAAAGCGGGACAAGCGCTCCTTCGCAACATGAGGATCCAATCGCTCATTCGCAACATGAGGATCCAATCGCTGCTTCGCAACATGAAGATCCAATCGCTCCTTCTCAAGAGAGTCAAGCGCCAATCAATCTAATCATTCCATTTCTCAAGAGAGTCAAGCGATTACAACACGAGTATCAAGGTTACGTGCATGGAAGGGACAAGCAAGAAAAAGGGTTCTATGGTGACTCTAAGGTCCTGGTGTGACAAGCAAAGACACACAGAACTTGCAAGTATACAAGGCCAAGTTTATAATATAAGAGGAAAGCAGGGGAAAGTCCACAGGGAGTGGGAGCACTATAAGAGAAACCTAAGCTAACAATGGTGACAATGCAAGGCAAAACAATATGGCAAACAAAGTGGCAGAAGTAAAGAACCACAGCAGCTAGGAAAACAGGCAAGAACCAAGGCTTGGAAGCCAAGGGCAGAGGTGAGTTTGTGCACTGACTTCAGTGCACAATAGGCTTCTAAATGCAAGAACTAAGCAAGAAAATAAACTGAACTGAAAGCACACAGAACTGAACTTGAGTGACTGAAAGAAAAAGGAATTGTGGCTAAGCTAAGGCTTAGATTCCACCTGGTGTCCTAATCAGATAGCATATTCCTAGGTTGAGTTGAGTCCAATGCATACAATAGAAAGGAAAGAAAAACAGCTTGCTAACAGAAATACCCCTAGTATTGACTGTCTTTTGACAGCACAATCAATCACAAGCAATCATAGCACTGCTTTCTTCCCAATGCACAAGAAAAGCAAGCATATGGCATACTATCCTAGCAATCTACCATTTGACAGTGCACCAAGGCTTCATCACAGCCTTGGCTTGTTGCTACCTAGCTCATGCTCAACATGTTACAAACACAAGCATTCATCATGCAAAATAATTCAAACATAACATACACACAACAATCAACTGTAACTGCATAAGAAGACTGAAATTTGGAATTGCATAAATTTTGTTTCAAGTTTCTGCTGGCTAGTCCAGAGAGCATCCCCAGTGCTCACGAGATAATCACAAACATTCAAGATAAAATTCTAAAAACAACATGCAAAATTAACTGTCAACAGTGATGCAAAAATCAGAAATTGGAATTGCAAAATTAAAATTGTTTTAATTCTCTACTGGCTAGTCCAGAGATACCAGAGTGTTTCACACACACCACATAATACAAATTTATACCCCCCCAATTATCAGTTTAGGGTTCACAGCCCCTTTTCCCCAAAAACAGAAAATTAGGTAAATTTGGTTTACCTAATTTTGATGAGATACTCACTCCATCTCGTCGACCCACTCTTCTTCTGCTTCTCCTGGGTCATCTCCTGCTCCAATT
>NC_039368.1:76524446-76561286 GCF_003573695.1 Papaver somniferum | reverse complement strand
TTATTTTTTTTTTTTTTTTTTTTGAATTTTTCAATTGTTTCAATTTTTTTTGGAATTTTTCAATTTTTTCAAAAAGATGGAGTTCGTTTTCAATTATGGCAAATTATCATGGTATCTACTCTATACCCCCAAACCTAAACTAAACATTGTCCTCAATGTTTCAAAATATGGAAAGAATTATAAAACAATATATGAAGAGGAACATGCTGAGTAGAGTAAAAGGAGAGAGAATACCCGATTGTACGGCGGCAACTCGATTAAAACTCCGTTATTCAAGGCAAAAATCCATCATATTAGGAGTCACAATGGATGAGCACAAAATATATACAAAAGGAAATTTAACTAACACATTATCTACAAGAAAATTTTGGTTTTTAATGGGATTGGGCTTTTTGGGAAAAAATTTGGTTTTGTTGGGAGACATTTGGTTTTGATGGGAAAAAGACAAATTTTGGTTTTTAGGGAAACATTTGGAAAACTTTTTGGTTATTTAGGGAAAGAGTGGACCAGTTTAGTCCACATAGACTGGGTCCTCCAGGTTGGTTGTTTCAATGTCGGGTGGAAATGGCTCAAGGAATGGATTTAATCTCTGCCCGTTGACTTTGAAAACGTTCTTGTTGGAGACATCCTCCAGCTCTACAGCTCCATGAGGAAAAACTGTGCGTACTAGGTACGGACCCTTCCATCTGGAACGCAGTTTTCCTGGAAAAAGATGTAATCGGGAGTCATACAGCAAGACTTTCTGACCAGGAGTGAAGGATTTGCGTAGAATACGCTTGTCATGAAATATCTTCATCTTTTGCTTATACAGCTTGGCACTGTCATAAGCCTCATTTCTCAATTCTTCCAACTCGTTGAGTTGAAGTTTCCGTTGAATTCCAGCTTCGTCCAGAGAGAAGTTTAGCTCTTTGATTGCCCAGTAGGCACGATGTTCTAATTCCACAGGTAGATGGCACGGCTTTCCATACACTAGACGATAGGGGGACATGCCAATTGGTGTCTTATAAGCTGTTCTATAGGCCCACAAAGCATCATTCAATCTCAATGACCAATCTTTCCTGGACGGGTTGACCGTCTTCTCCAGAATGTGCTTAATTTCCCTATTAGACACTTCCACTTGTCCACTAGTCTGAGGGTGGTACGGAGTAGCAACCTTGTGAGTTATGCCATACTTGCGTACTAAAGACTCAAAGTACTTGTTACGAAAATGTGAACCGCCGTCACTGATGATAGCTCTAGGGGTACCAAAACGTGAAAATATGTTCTCCTTTAGAAATGAAAGTACCACCTTGTGGTCATTTGTTCTGGTTGCTATGGCTTCTACCCACTTAGAAACGTAATCAACTACGACTAGGATGTACACTTTGCTGCCAGACATGGGAAATGGACCCATGAAGTCTATCCCCCAAACATCAAAAATCTCCACAATCAAAATGGGGTTCAATGGCATCATGTTTCTCCTCGAAATGCTTCCTAGCTTTTGACAGCGTTCACAAGCAACACAATAATCATGGTAATCCTTGAACAATGATGGCCAATAGAATCCACACTGCAAGATCTTTGCAGCGGTTTTCTTGGCACTGAAATGGCCTCCACATGCTTGGTCATGACAGAAAGATATCACATCTTTCTGTTCAGTGTTGGGGACACATCTCCTAATGATTTGGTCTGGGCAGTACTTAAACAAATATGGGTCATCCCAAAGGAAATGTTTGACTTCAGCCAGGAATTTAGAGCGGTCTTGTCTCGAACAACGTGAGGGCATCCTACCTGTAGCGAGGTAGTTAACAATATCAGCAAACCAAGGAAGGTCTGAGATAGACATCAGCTGTTCATCTGGGAATGATTCTCTAATCAGCTCACATTCATCAATAGACTCTAAAGTTAATCTAGACAAATGATCAGCAACCACATTCTCACAACCTTTCTTATCACGGATTTCGAGATCGAATTCCTGTAATAACAGTATCCATCGAATAAGGCGAGCTTTAGCATCCTTCTTGGAAAGAAGATACTTCAAAGCCGCATGGTCTGTGTATATGATGATCTTAGACCCTATCAAATAAGATCTAAACTTGTCTAATGCGAAAACGACGGCAAGCAATTCCTTCTCGGTAGTTGAATAATTGAGTTGGGCATCATTAAGGGTTTTGCTAGCATAGTATATCACATATGGTAGTCTATTAACTCGCTGTCCTAAAACAGCACCAACAGCATAATCAGAGGCATCACACATAAGTTCGAACGGAAGCTTCCAATCGGGTGGTCGGACTATAGGAGCGGTGGTGAGAAGGGTTTTTAATTCCTCCCATGCCTTCACACAAGCAGCATCGAAATTGAAGGCAACATCTTTGGAGAGAAGACTGCACAGAGGTCTGGAGATTTTGCTGAAATCTTTGATGAATCGCCGGTAAAAACCAGCATGACCTAGAAATGATCTGATCTCCTTCACAGAGCAAGGTTGTGGTAGATGTTGAATGAGGTCAACTTTAGCTTTATCCACTTCAATTCCTTTTTCTGAGATGATGTGTCCTAGAACTATTCCTGAATTCACCATAAAATGGCATTTTTCCCAATTTAGAACAAGGTTCTTTTCTTTACATGTGGATATCACGAGGGCAAGATGCTTCAAACATTCGTCAAACGAGGAACCAAAAACAGAGAAATCATCCATAAAGATCTCGAGAAAACTATCTATCATGTCAGAAAAAATGCTCATCATGCAACGCTGAAAAGTAGCAGGTGCATTACAAAACCCGAAGGGCATACGTCTATAAGCAAACGTCCCAAATGGACACGTGAATGTAGTTTTTTCCTGATCTTCTGGAGCAATGTGAATTTGGTTATAACCGGAAAAGCCATCTAGAAAACAGTAGTGACTGTGTCCAGACACACGTTCTAGCATTTGGTCAATGAAAGGGAGCGGGAAGTGATCCTTCCTTGTTACTGTGTTCAACTTCCTGTAGTCGATGCATACTCGCCATCCTGTGGTTGTACGAGTAGGGACTAATTCATTCTTGTCGTTCTGAACTACAGTAATGCCTGACTTCTTAGGCACAACTTGAATGGGACTAACCCATTTGCTATCGGGAATTGGGTATATGATACCCGCATCAAGTAGTTTCAGGATCTCTCCTTTGACTACATCTCTCATGTTAGGATTAAGTCTCCTTTGCATTTCCCTCGATGGTTTGGCATTCTCTTCAAGGTTAATGTGGTGCATGCAAATGGTGGGTCTAATTCCTTTGAGATCTGAGATGGTCCATCCTAAGGCCTCTTTGTGTTCCTTAAGTACTTCTAAAAGCTTACTTTCCTGTTCCGTGTCTAAACATGATGAAATAATGACAGGTAAAGTATCAGAAGAACCTAGGAATGCGTACTTCAACGTACTAGGCAACGTTTTCAATTCAAGCTTGGGTGGCTCAACAATGGATGGAATAAGCTTGGAATCAGAGAGTAGGGGTGGTTCCATTTCATATTTCCTTTCAGTGACGTCCATTTGAGGTACAGATTCGAGCAGAGATAGGACGTCACTACAGTATGCATCATCATAGGAATCAGGGTTAAAGTTCTCCATACATGCTTGAAAGGGGTCGACGGATAGAATGTTAGTCAACGAATCTTGCATTAATCCTTCAATCATATTAACTTCATGCACATCATCATCATCAAGATTCACAGGTTGTTGACTAATATCGAACACATTCAATATTAACTTCATGCACATCATCATCATAAACAACGAATCTTGCATTAAAACAAACCCATAAAAGAAAAAAGAAAAATAAAAGAAAAATAAAAGAAAACAAAAAAATAATTACAGTCCCAAATAAAAAAGAAAAAGAAAATAAAAATTATTACAATCCCAAATAAATAATTAAATTAATTATTACAAGCCCGAATTTGAATTTAAATGAGGCCCAAGTGGGTTAACTCATGGGTTAGGCTTACTTGTTTTTTGGAGGGAAGCCCAAAAATAGGCTTTTAGTCCCCTTTTAGTTGCACAACCCAGTTGGGCTTTATGATCGTCCTAAGCAGCTCACGTCCAAGCCCAGCAGCAACAGGTGGAGCAGAGCCCAGCAGAATCTGCAGCGAAGCCCAGGAGCAGAAGTTGCAAGCCCAGCGAGATTGAGGTTACTAAGCCCAGCTCAGTTGGTTCAAGCCCAGCTCAGTTGGTTCAGAGCCCAGCAGCAGAGGGTGCACAAGCCCAGTTGACAGCTTCAGTTGGCAGCCCAGCAGGCTTGGCAGCAGCAACAGCAGCAGCAGCAGCTTGGCAGAGGAAGCACCAACAGCAGCAGCAACAGCAGGCAGCAGCAGCTCAGCAGAGAAGGCAACAGCAGCAGCAGGCTTTGCAGCAGCAGCTCAGGTAACAGCAGATGGCAGTACCACTCCCCGGCAGCGGCGCCAAAAACTTGGTGTGACAAGCAAAGACACACAAAAGCTTGCAAGTATACAAGGCCAAGTTATGATATAGAAGGTAAGCAGGGGGTCAGTCCACAGGGAGTGGGAGCATACAAGAGAAACCTAAGCTAACAATGGTGACAATGCACTATGGCAGTGAGCAAAGCAAGGTAAATCAGCAAAGAACCAAGGCTTGGAAGCCAAGGGCAAGGTGAGGATTGTGCACTGATTTCAGTGCACAGAAGGCTTCAAAGTGCAAGAAAAAAAAGGCAAGAAAATAAACTGAATTGAAAGCACACAGAACTGAAAATGTAAGTGACTGAGAAGGAATTGGTGGGTAAGCCAAGGCTTAGGATCCACCTTGTGTCCTAACCAAATGACATGTTTCTAGGTTGAGTTTGATCCTATGCATACATCTAGAAATAGAAGAATACTAAATTGCTCAATAGTCTGCCCCTAGCATTGGTTGTCTTTTGACAGCACAGCCAATCACAGGCACTATGTGCATTGGTATCTCCCATTTGCTCAAGCAAAACAGAGCATGGAAGTAACTATCCTAGCTTCTAGTCACTTGACAGTGCACAAGGCTTCAGCTGAGCCTTGGCCTGATGCTATTTAGCTCATGCTAAACATGGATAAAGCAATAACATTCATCATATGTGATAATTCAGATACAACTAGCAACATTTGAGATAACTAAAAACATATGCAACTTTCAACTGTCAACAGTTATGCAAAAATCAGAAATTGGAATTGCAAAATTAAAATTGTTCTAATTCTCTACTGGCTAGTCCAGAGAGATACACAGTGTCTTTCACACACTCCACATAACACCAATTTATACCCCCCCTATCAGAATTAGGGTTCACAGCCCCTTTTCCCCAAAATCAGAAAATCAGGTGAAATTGATTTACCTAATGTTGATGAGATACTCGCTCCATCTCGTCGACCCACTCTCCAATTACTTCTTCTCGTTCATCTCCTGCTCCAATTTGCTGCTCTAACATCAACTTATATCCCCAATTTCTCACCTAGGGTTTCAGTGATGAGAGATGAGAAATTGAGGAGATTAGTTGATGAAAAAGAGGTAAAACGTGATAGTGATGATGGGTTTAGGTGTGGTGGTGATAGAGTGATTTGGGGAGAAGATAGTGGAGTGATTTGGGGGAAGGTAGTGGTGATGGAGACGGACATGGTGGTACTGTTGCAGAGAGGGGGGGGGGGGAAGATGGTTTCGATGGATTTGGGAGAAGGGTTTTTAATTCCTCCCATGCCTTCACACAAACAGCATCGAAATTGAAGGCAACATCTTTGGAGAGAAGACTGCACAGAGGTCTGGAGATTTTGCTGAAATCTTTGATGAATCGCCGGTAAAAACCAGCATGACCTAGAAATGATCTGATCTCCTTCACAGAGCAAGGTTGTGGTAGATGTTGAATGAGGTCAACTTTAGCTTTATCCACTTCAATTCCTTTCTCTGAGATGATGTGTCCTAGAACTATTCCTGAATTCACCATAAAATGGCATTTTTCCCAATTTAGAACAAGGTTCTTTTCTTTACATCTGGATATCACGAGGGCGAGATGCTTCAAACATTCGTCAAACGAGGAACCAAAAACAGAGAAATCATCCATAAAGATCTCGAGAAAACTATCTATCATGTCAGAAAAAATGCTCATCATGCAACGCTGAAAAGTAGCAGGTGCATTACACAACCCGAAGGGCATACGTCTATAAGCAAACGTCCCAAATGGACACGTGAATGTAGTTTTTTCCTGATCTTCTGGGGCAATGTGAATTTGGTTATAACCGGAAAAGCCATCTAGAAAACAGTAGTGACTGTGTCCAGACACACGTTCTAGCATTTGGTCAATGAAAGGGAGCGGGAAGTGATCTTTCCTTGTTACTGTGTTCAACTTCCTGTAGTCGATACATACTCGCCATCCTGTGGTTGTACGAGTAGGGACTAATTCATTCTTGTCGTTCTGAACTACAGTAATGCCTGACTTCTTAGGCACAACTTGAATGGGACTAACCCATTTGCTATCGGGAATTGGGTATATGATACCCGCATCAAGTAGTTTCAGGATCTCTCCTTTGACTACATCTCTCATGTTAGGATTAAGTCTCCTTTGCATTTCCCTCGATGGTTTGGCATTCTCTTCAAGGTTAATGTGGTGCATGCAAATGGTGGGACTAATTCCTTTGAGATCTGAGATGGTCCATCCTAAGGCCTCTTTGTGTTCCTTAAGTACTTCTAAAAGCTTACTTTCCTGTTCCGTGTCTAAACATGATGAAATAATGACAGGTAAAGTATCAGAAGAACCTAGGAATGCGTACTTCAACGTACTAGGCAATGTTTTCAATTCAAGCTTGGGTGGCTCAACAATGGATGGAATAAGCTTGGAATCAGAGAGTAGGGGTGGTTCCACTTCATATTTCCTTTCAGTGACGTCCATTTGAGGTACAGATTCGAGCAGAGATATGACGTCACTACAGTATGCATCATCATAGGACTCTGGGTTAAAGTTCTCCATACATGCTTGAAAGGGGTCGACGGATAGAATGTTAGTCAACGAATCTTGCATTAATCCTTCAATCATATTAACTTCATGCACATCATCATCATCAAGATTCACAGGTTGTTGACTAATATCGAACACATTCAATTCTACCGTCATGTTACCAAAAGACAGTTTCAACACTCCATTACGACAATTAATGATCGCGTTGGACGTAGCCAAGAAAGGACGTCCTAAGATGAAAGGAATGTGACAGTCTGGGTTCTGTACAGGTTGAGTGTCTAAGACAATGAAGTCTACGGGAAAATAGAATTTGTCAACCTTGATCAAAACGTCTTCGACCACTCCACGAGGAATCTTGACAGATCGGTCTGCCAGTTGTAGAGTGATAGATGTTGGTTTCAACTCCCCAAGACCTAACTGCTCATAAACAGAATATGGCAGTAGGTTAACACTTGCACCTAGGTCTAATAACGCTTTATTGACCGTGTGTTCTCCTATAGTGCAAGAAATTGTTGGACATCCTGGATCCCTAAACTTGGGTGGAGTTTTGTTCAGAATGATGGAACTCACCTGCTCAGCTAAGAAAGCACGTTTTTGCACATTGAGCTTGCGCTTTTGAGTACACAAGTCTTTGAGGAATTTTGCATAAGCAGGGATTTGCTTGATTGCTTCAAGAAAAGGAATGTTGATGTTGACTCTCTTGAACAGATCTAACATCTCATTGTAATGGGTACTTTTCTGTTGATAGATCAATCTTTGAGGAAATGGGGCAACAGGAGAATGAGTTGGTAAAGGGACATTCACAGCAGTAGAATTGTCAGATTTTCCAACTTGCTCAGGTTCTTTGGTTTTCTGGGGTTGTGGAGACAGCGTGGAGTTTGTATCAGATTCATTAGGTTCGCCCACGTTGTTCTCGATGACTTTACCACTTCGGAGGGTGGTAATGGCATGGACTTGATCGGGTGAGGTTTCAGTGCAGGATGTTGTGCCTGTCTGAAATATCCTCTTTGGATTTTGTTGGGGTTGGCTAGGAAGTTTACCCTTTTCTCTCTCACACATTTGATCCATCTTTTGATCTAGATTTTTCTGACTCTGCATCAAACTCTGGAACATTTCCTCTAAGGTGGATAATCTCTTGTCGGTATTGTGTTGAGGATATGATTGTTGTTGAGAGTTTGATTGTTGTTGAGGGTTTCTCGGGTGTTTATAACCTTGATTGTTCTGATATCCCTGGTTGTTTTGATAGCTCTGATTGGGTTGAGATGGTCCTCCTTGAGTGGGTCCTTTTGACCATGAAAAGTTAGGGTGGTTTCTCCATCCTGGATTGTAGGTCTGTGAATAAGGGTTATGCTCTGGTTTTTGAAACATGGCATGTGCCTGTTCAAGCCTAGATTCCTGGACTGCAAGCAAATCTGGACAATTTTGGAATTGATGGTTGGGGTCGTTACAAGCAGCACAAACAGACGAAGCGACATGTTCTCGGAGAGTCGTGGTGGAAGGTTTTGAATTTTTATGTAGTTCTAACTCTTCTAATCTCCTAACTATTGATGCCATGTTTGCTCTTCCCTCAAAATCCGCTTCAATCCTAAAATCCTTTGCTTCGGATGTAGTCTTTCTGGTTTCACGGATGGATTCCCACTGTTGCGTCTTTTCAGCTACTTCAATCAAGAAGTCCCAAGACTCGTCAGCAGTTTTATCTACGAATAGACCATTACACATCGACTCAACCGTTGTTCGGGTGGACACATCTAGACCTTCATACAAAATTTGCACAAGTCTCCATTTTTCAAAACCATGATGGGGACATTGGAGCAATAATTCATTGAATCTCTCCAAGTATCTAGCTAAGGTTTCACCCTCTAATTGCACAAAGCTATTCAGACTTTGACGAATTGTCGCAGTCTTGTGGTTCGGGAAAAACTTTTTGAAAAACTCCTTTATGAGGTCATCCCATGTCATGATGGATTGAGGCTGTAAAGCATAGAGCCAGGCCTTTGCCTTATCTTTCAGGGAGAAAGGAAAAAGCCTTAACTTCAGGGTTTCGTTGGACATTTGAGTGAAACGCAGAGTTCCACAAATTTCCTCGAATTCTCTCACGTGGTGGTACGGGTTTTCATTCTCAACACCTCTAAAAATAGGAAGCATCTGTATTGTGCTTGATTTCAGCTCATAATGGCCATTAGCCTCGGGTAGCACAATACAAGAAGGTTGACTGGCTATAGTTGGGTACATATAATCCTTGAGGGTACGGGGTTCTCCCATTGTTTCTGGTTGATCTGGACTGTCTCCCTCAGAACTTAGAATTTCGATAGGTTCGTCTGGGTTAATTCTAACAAGTCTGTTTGTCTGGTCTCTGTAGGTCACAATCATGTCCTAGTAGGTACCTTAACTAACATGTTGGTCAGACAGAGCAATCGGAAACAATTCGGCCCACAAGGGTTATGAAGATTTGGTTTTGAATGGGTTTTGGTTTTAATAAGGGATTTTTGTTTTTGGTTTAAAATTGGGCTTTGGAAATTTTTTTGAACTAAACCTAGCATAAATTAGCACAACTCATAAAAGAAAATAAAAACAATAATAATAATTAAGACAAGCCCATAAAAGAAAAAAAAGAAAAATAAAAGAAAACAAAAAAAATAATTACAGTCCCAAATAAAAAAAGAAAAAGAAAAAGAAAATAAATAAAAATTATTACAATCCCCAAATAAATAATTAAATTAATTATTACAAGCCCGAATTTGAATTTAAATGAGGCCCAAATGGGTTAACTCATGGGTTAGGCTTACTTGTTTTTTGGAGGGAAGCCCAAAAATAGGCTTTTAGTCCCCTTTTAGTTGCACAACCCAGTTGGGCTTTAGGATCGTCCTAAACTCACGCTCAAGCCCAGCAGCAATTGAAGTGACTCAGCAACACAAGCCCAGCAGAATCTGCAGCGAAGCCCAGCAGCAAAAGTTGCAAGCCCAGCGAGATTGAGGTTACTAAGCCCAGCTCAGTTGGTTCAAGCCCAGCAACAGAGGTTGGAACAAAGCCCAGCAGCAGAGGGTGCACAAGCCCAGTTGACAGCTTCAGTTGGCAGCCCAGTTGGCAACAGCAACAACAACAGCAGCAGTAGCAGCAGCAACAGCAGCAGCAGGCTTTGGCTTGGCAGCAGCAACAGCAGCAGCAGCAGCTCAGGAAACAACAGATGGCAGCACCACTCCCCGGCAGCGGCGCCAAAAACTTGGTGTGACAAGCAAAGACACACAGAACTTGCAAGTATACAAGGCCAAGTTTATAATATAAGAGGAAAGCAGGGGAAAGTCCACAGGGAGTGGGAGCACTATAAGAGAAACCTAAGCTAACAATGGTGACAATGCAAGGCAAAACAATATGGCAAACAAAGTGGCAGAAGTAAAGAACCACAGCAGCTAGGAAAACAGGCAAGAACCAAGGCTTGGAAGCCAAGGGCAGAGGTGAGTTTGTGCACTGACTTCAGTGCACAATAGGCTTCTAAATGCAAGAACTAAGCAAGAAAATAAACTGAACTGAAAGCACACAGAACTGAACTTGAGTGACTGAAAGAAAAAGGAATTGTGGCTAAGCTAAGGCTTAGATTCCACCTGGTGTCCTAATCAGATAGCATATTCCTAGGTTGAGTTGAGTCCAATGCATACAATAGAAAGGAAAGAAAAACAGCTTGCTAACAGAAATACCCCTAGTATTGACTGTCTTTTGACAGCACAATCAATCACAAGCAATCATAGCACTGCTTTCTTCCCAATGCACAAGAAAAGCAAGCATATGGCATACTATCCTAGCAATCTACCATTTGACAGTGCACCAAGGCTTCATCACAGCCTTGGCTTGTTGCTACTTAGCTCATGCTCAACATGTTACAAACACAAGCATTCATCATGCAAAATAATTCAAACATAACATACACACAACAATCAACTGTAACTGCATAAGAAGACTGAAATTTGGAATTGCATAAATTTTGTTTCAAGTTTCTGCTGGCTAGTCCAGAGAGCATCCCCAGTGCTCACGAGATAATCACAAACATTCAAGATAAAATTCTAAAAACAACATGCAAAATTAACTGTCAACAGTGATGCAAAAATCAGAAATTGGAATTGCAAAATTAAAATTGTTTTAATTCTCTACTGGCTAGTCCAGAGATACCAGAGTGTTTCACACACACCACATAATACAAATTTATACCCCCCCAATTATCAGTTTAGGGTTCACAGCCCCTTTTCCCCAAAAACAGAAAATTAGGTAAATTTGGTTTACCTAATTTTGATGAGATACTCACTCCATCTCGTCGACCCACTCTTCTTCTGCTTCTCCTGGGTCATCTCCTGCTCCAATTTCTGCTCTAACATCAACTTATATCTTCAATTTCTCACCTAGGGTTTCAGTGATGAGAGATGAGAAATTGAGGAGATTAGTTGATGAAAAAGAGGTAAAACGTGATAGTGATGATGGGTTTTTGGTTATAGGTAGAGTAGAGTGATTTGGTGGCATAGGGAGTGGTGGTAGCGATGGCAGAGCAGGTGTAGAAGGTGGTGGTGGTCTGCAACAGGGTATGGAGGAGAAGAGGTCGAGTGATTTTGGGTTAGGGGGCGTTTGGCTAGGGGTATAGGGTGTTCGATACTTGGGTGTTAGGCGGGTGCAGCGAGGTTTGATGATCTGCGACAAGGAGCGATGGATGGGAAGATGGTAGGTGGATCTGACGACGATGCGGAGGCAGGCGATGAGCGACCGTCGGATGAAGAGATACAACGAAACGAACGGTACTTGATGGAGTTAGGTACTGTAGTGTAAGGCGGAGATATCAAACTTCGATGCACAGCAAGGGAGCGACCGTCGGATGCTTCTGAGAACTGATCTGACGGCTGAAGACGCAAGCGGGTATGGATTTGGGTTTTAGGCTTTTGGGTATAGAATATGGGTTTGGGAAATGAGTTTGGGCTTGGAAAACCTTGAGCCCACTTCTTCTTTAAGAACAACTTTCTTCTTCAAGCCTATTTCTATCCTTTTATTGGTCTTCCGCACATCACTCTTCGCGGCTTCCTTGCGTAATTCCTCCTGGCTTTTCACTACTTTTCTGCTCTTTTTGCTCCGCAACTCATCCAATCTTTATTTATTACCTAAAAATATACAATTAAGTAAGAAAAATATTTATTCTTGAAAATAATGAAAATACAGAATATGGGATAAAATGTAGAATTAATGCACAAAAGATGAGTTAAATGCCAACAAAAAGGGATAAATATATACATTATTTGGCACTCATCAGGTCCGCTCTTGGTGATGGAAGCATGCCTAGGGATGAACGAGGTAGACCCCATCGAACGTGTTACACCATATTCGAGGAGTATTACTCTAAACTTCCTGAAATCATTAATCCCTATGTGTTATCCACCGACGACGTGGATGCGGATGGGAATTGTGGTTATCACGTTGCATCGGAACAAATAGGCCATATAAGTTTGGCGGACGATGAGAACCTAAACCAATGTCAATACTTTAGAAATATCATGGCCTTGCGACTAGAAGAAGACAAGGAATTTTACATATCGATGATGAAGGAAGGAAAAACAAGAGAAGACAAAGAAGTGATTTTTGAAAAAATGGTTGCTAGAGTACAAGGGCCAAAGGGGAATGGACCAATTACCCGAGAGCATTGGATGTGTATGCCTCTATGTGGTCATCTCTTGGAGGAAACGTGGAGTTGCGTTGTTCATCTATTTGGTAAGGGATCATGTTATACATACGCACCAAAATACACCATTTGGGATGAATCACTTAAGGATCGGAGAATTGTTTTATTCAACCATAACAACATACATTATATCGGTCTTAGAGTACGTGATGATTGTCCATTACCACCGGTAGATAAGTTTAACAAGGTCACGGAGGTCACCAAGGAGTGGCTAAAAAAATACGATCCC
The DNA here is from genome assembly GCF_003573695.1 of Papaver somniferum. Classification (NCBI taxonomy): domain Eukaryota; kingdom Viridiplantae; phylum Streptophyta; class Magnoliopsida; order Ranunculales; family Papaveraceae; genus Papaver; species Papaver somniferum. Next base: position 76,548,424 of record NC_039368.1, on the reverse strand, counting down.
AGCATGAGGCGATGGGTGGAATTGATCAAGCCGGATCAATTCGATGGTATCCATTTGTTGGAATGAGTATTTTCTTTATGTTAAAAACTTGATCTATCAGATGCTTATATTTTGTCCCTTTCTTATATTGTATTTTGCAAACTTGAACCAAGCCTAATGAATGAAAGTGGTTTTCTTTTTTTGGGTAACTTGGACTCATGAAATTTGTAACAGAATCGGACTTCTAAAATCTTTATAAAGTCCGATTCTGGAGGTAGTTTGCTGCAGCTTTTTCAGATTCGGTTTATATTGGCGATAATGTAGACCGATTGTTGGTATACAGAGATTTTCAACTACACAATCGGAGTACATATGGTCCAAAATGATCCGAATAATAAGACATAATCGGTTGATGTGTTCACTAGCGTAACCCGATTGTAGTTGATGTTCATCACATCAACCCAGAGTCGGGTTATGTAGGTTCACATTAAAACCCGATTAAGGTTACAATTGGATTACTATGGTGAACATATAAACCGATTCTGGGTGGGTTTTCAGAATTTTTCTTAAAGATTTAGTGGTAAATCATTGTAGAGTATCTCTTAAATGGAATGGTTTAAAGGGGATTTTAACTCAATCACTTGAATTGTTTAATTTTGGGTATTCTTATTATCTAACAAAAAGAAATTAGATTTTAATTGTTGTTTTTGATTGATTAGGATTTAGTTTTAGTTTTGATGGAAATTGAAAAATAAAATGAGTTTTGATTGATTATGATTTGTTAATTAAGTTATGATTTAGTATTTGCATTTGTCTTAGAATAATTAAGGTTTCTTTAAGGATTAATTTAGTAATTTTACAATTTTTTAATACCCCTTATCATTCTCTATTGGGTGGATAAAGAAATCCATAGACCCCAATTAAATGGTATAGGCCCCAATTTAACCAGGATTATATACACAAATGGGAAAATAAAATAAACATAGGCATAGCGTTTAGCAGGCCACTCATCCGGCCACCGCCATAACCACCATCACCTCTCACCCACTGCACACATGATTAGATAGTGTTTCCATTTATCGTACACAACGGAAGAGAAAAAGTCCGCCGTTTCCTTGAAAGAACAAAGAAAGATAAATAAGTCTAGGGCTGTGGATTCAGTGCTCGAGTGAGTCAGTGAACTTTCCTGTCCAATACACATATCCTTTCGAGTACTACTCCCCATTATTAAATCTAAAACACCATGATAGTTGAGAAAGAAAACATCCCAAGTGGTGTAATTCAATGGTAATCCACAAAAGGCTATGGTTTTCATTAATCATTTTCTAATACAGAAATCCAACCCCTACGTATATATTTTTCTATTTCATTTTGCTTTTCGCCATGTTTAACTAATCATTAATGTCTGGAATCTTGATTAATGTTTGTTTATATGTTATGTGAGAAATACATTGGATATGTATTGGTTTGATTAATAAAATATAAATACCTTTATTTTAAAGATGATTATGATTTCATAGACAACACTACAACAGTGACTAGTTGAAGTATTGAACCACATTTATTTGAAAAATGAAAAAGAAAAACCAGTTGAGCCGTAGGTGCTTCAAAAAAGAAAAAACGAATAGTTAGTGGTAAACTACTTTGCAAATGTAGTAATGTGCTCAAATGATAACACTAAAGTTGATATATTACGTCGTTCTGCACGTAAGATTCTCTTTTTGAATTTCTAGTGCGGCTGGGATAGTCTTTTATCAGATAGATACTTGTTGGTTTGTTTGGATTCCAGAAGTAACAAATAATACGTAATTGTGTTGCCAGACTAAAAGTAGTTTTTTTCTCTTTTAAAAATCGAAAAATAACTTTTCAAGATATACAGATTCTAAACACCCTATTCCAAATACTCTGCAGGTACATTAGGATCCAAATAATTTATTGGGCTTGCTACACATCCAACTTCCGAGCACTTGCGTGAAAACCCTCTCATCATATACTGGTAGTTGTTTTTTTTTTTTGAAGCATCATATACTGGTAGCTACCTAAAGTTTTACTTGTATCTGATGACTCTATTCTTGAATGGTATATTTTAGTTTCTGATTTTTGATAAGTGCTTCTTTACTCCCATGTCATAAGAATTTACTAGGGTATATGATTTTTATGTAAGTGTGATTTTGAGGTGGCTTTTAACACTTCCGCAGATGGTTTTACTAAAATTGTCATATTAGGTCAATGTATAGTGATTTTTTTTTCATTCTTTCTTGTTTCCCGTCGTGAAAAAAATAATAAAAATTAAGCAAACTGCCTTTGTAATTGTTTTCTTGGTTAATAAATTTTCAAGGGAAAATCAAATCTCTTTTAAGACAAAATTGGTAGACTATACCACCTATTTCCAATCTGGGATACATTTTTTTTTTAATTTTTTAATTTTTTTTATGTTCTTAAGATGAAAAACAGTCAATCACTAGCATATTTTTTTTTTCCTTTTTTCTTTTAACATAGAAAATTATTACACATCTGAGAATAGTGGGACTAATCCCTAAGTGTATCCATCATAGCAGAAAACTCGAATAAACGTGTACGTACAAATGCGCGAGCGAAATACAACAAGAAAATGCATCCTTAAAGAAGCATGATACTAACTATTTTTTAGGGGCGAGTTACATATCACTTCAAATTACGATATTATAAGCGAGAAAGTCTGTTGTTCCATGCCCAGTAACCCGTGTACGTTGTTCCATGCCCACCTGGCCAGTCAACCTACTTCCAGAAATTTAGAAGAACATGAAAATGAGGGGGTACCATGTATACCACCAACTTTTTCGTTCGGTATGCAACCTGTATGGAAAAAACCTTAATACAATTCCAAGCAGACCAAATTAATGATCCTTGAACAAAATTGTACAAAGATTTATATCTCTTTCTATTACAATCAGAAAGTTCTAGACAAGGATTTCGTGAACCTGATATAACTATAAGAGTACTTGGACGATTCCAAAGATCAATATCCAAGTTCAATCTAGTTGAATCCAATAGCCGGATCGGGATTCTGCCAAGCAAGAAAACTTGTTATCTATTTTTCAAGATACGAATTCTACAAGAACAAGTTCTTATAATCGATCACAATCAATATGAATTATATAACTAAGATCGTTTGTGTACTACTTGTGATAATCATACTATAAAGATAAACGATAGAATGCGAAAAAGGAAAAACACAAGTCACCAGAAGTTTTGTTAACCAGGAAACCACAACTGCATAAAAACCTCAAGAGCTTGTCCAGATTTGAACATCAAATTGTATTAAGTCGCTACAGACACTATCCTACTATTAGCACTTCTGAATGGAATGTATATTGAGTCCACCATCCAAGCGCTTCAGTTACAGTCGTGCCCCTTACGTCTCTTGAATCTCGCAAGATTCTACACAATTGATTCCCTTAGCTGACGTCCTTTACATCCTAAGAGTTTCTCCAACCTAAGTGAAGACTTTCGATACCAATATACCTTTAACAGATAAGCCTGTATGATTTCCGTTTAGATCGTGTGATCAAGGTGGGGAAGTCTGTTTGCAATAAACAAATCTAGCAAACCTCAAAATCCTGTACTTATGACTCCCGAAGAGAATCCAAGATTATTATTCACCTCACAAGAACAATCTTAGATGAGTTCAATTAGGAATCGTTATCAGATATCTATCTTGCGGAATCACAAAGTCTGAGACGAAAAAACTTTGTGATTACTATATGTCTTACCCGAAAGAGATTACAAAAACCTCAATAACAAAAAAGCAAGATCATGATACACGAACTATCGAGGTAAAAACTAGTCGGACATGGATTCACGAATCCCTAAATGAAGTCTTTAAGTTGTTAACCTAATTATGTTTCACAGAGGAAACCTAGATTAACATAGGACGACTCTAGCATACAACTTGGACACACGAAAGTGTCAGGGTTTGAATTTTCCAGTTGTTTGAGTCTCTCTATTTAAAGACATTTAATATCGAAGGTCGCTTAAGATTCAACATAGGATAGCTTGGGACTGAAACAAACACTTTCTCTGTTATATGAAACTCTGACTAAGGTTTCACGTAAGTATGTGAGAAATTCGACTTGAAATCACATAGCATAATACACATTATAGTCGGTTGTAACCGAACCGTATATAATGATAGTTCATGGCCAGTTAACCATTTGAGCCATAATATTAGCCATATTCATTTAATACATTAGACTTTAATCTCGATGCACAATCACAAGTGATTAAATGATCAAATATGTCTTAGAGGTTCGTGTTTTCGAGAGTTAATCAAATGCCAAACATATCGTCAAAATAGCTTGAATGCATCTGAAAATATTCAGCAGGGTAAGTACGTATACTAGACCAAATCCGTGAACTCATACCGCCAAGGTACGTGTATCGGGTATGTGTACCCTTAAGGAAATTCTCTGACAGACTATTTTGGTACGCATACTGGGTACGTGTACGGTAAGTCATTTTACGAACTTAGGCTATTTTGGTATTGTATTGGGTACGTACGTGTACCATACGCCAATTCAAGAACTCAGGCTGTTTTGGTATGTGCACTAGGAACGTGTACCATGAGCCGTTACCGAACTAGAGTTACGTCGGTACGCGTACCACTAATTCGGAACCAATACAGTTACACTGGTACATGTACCGTCTTACCATCCACGTATCTATATTTTAAGTAGTTCTATTACTCTCTTCTAATCAATTCGAAACATTCCCAGATGACATCAATGACGAATATCATCGCTCGAGCTATTTTCAAATGATTAACTTGAATCATAATTTAGTTCATAAAAAATGAATTGTTCTTAACTAAATTCATCAAGTATATAAATGACTATTATTTTGAATCATATTTCGAGATATTTAACAAGACAAGCTTGACCCAAAACTTCTTCTATGCAATGTTTAAAGCCACGCAGTTATACGACTTAGTCTCAAAGATAGAAATGTGAATATTTGAGTAATAGGTTGGTTCAGTCTTCACATACTTTTTGTTGATGAAGTTCTCCAGATGTCTTTGTTGTCCTCCCTCTTCAATATGCGATTTAGTGATGTCTAATACTCAACTATAAAATTCTAATCTTAGTTCGATACCTGACTAGTATGTAGACTAGAAATCAAGATATAGTTTTGTGCAACTAAATTTGACAACAAGCTTGAGATAAAAAAACATTCTGGAAGTTTCAAGATTACTTGATGATTGAGTCGTCACAGGCGAAAGTTATCTTAAAATTATTATTTATCCCAAAACCACAATTGTTTAAATACAGGGGACCTAACCCTAAAAGGTATGCCTGAAAACCTTAAAACTATAGTGAAATTTTTTATGTTAACTTAAGCGTCAAAAAGTTTTTTGCAGGTCCACATTGTGTTCATCCATAGATTGAAATTAATCAACATCATCATTATTCATCATCAAGATTGTTTGGGGTGAGAATCTTTTTTCTCCTAAACAGTAACCAGAGTCTACAAAGCAAACTAACAAACAACCTTATTATAAGGGCGGCAAAGTTTATTAGAGGGGCGGCATTCCAATAGGAAAAAAAGGTTCATTACATGATCATTCAAGGTGTCCCTTATCAAAAAAACTGGAAATGACAAATTAACCCTCATAATTGATAACCTAGCTTAGTGATGATAATCAAGTTTAATCCAAAGTGAAGGTCAATCTCAATCAATTGAAGAAATGAACCAACAAAGTGAAAACCCAATGCCTGAAAATGATCACGTATACTTCTAAATTAGTCCCAACTAGCTTTTTGTTGCTCAAATACGTAAAAAAATTCAATTTCTTACATTTTCAGAGCTAATTACGGTTGGCATTTTGCTCGTAACCAACCGTAATTCATAGTTACGGTTCGTAAAAGATGAACTGCCAACCGTAACTGGTTAAATTTGGGAAAAACCTAATTGTAAAACCAGTTACGATTGGTAACTAAATGCTCGATACCAACCGTAACTGAGTTACGGTTGGTAACCAAATGCTCGATACCAACCGTAAATGAATAAAATTCTCATATACAAGAACATACGGTTGGTAGTTGAAATATTACCAACCGTAACAACATCAAAATCTTCAGTTACGGTTCGTAATAGAGTTAAAATCAACCGTAACTCACATAAACCCAGAAACTTTAATTTCAATTTTCATCTAAAACCCTAATTTTTGATAGAAATTAAACTTGAATCGAACAAGATAAACTAAACCCTAATTGGATTTTTCAAAACATACTTCATATAAATCATTACACTACACTTGATTAATTTTCGAATGTCGATTAATCGAAGACGATGAAATTTTGAGTTTTAACGGAGGTTATGGTTAATGGGAGGAGGAGAAGAGAAGAAGAAAGAAAAAAAAAATTCAGTTTAGTTTTGATTTAGGGTAAAAAATGGGGAGGGTAACCTAGTCAATTAAATCCCCTTTAGGACATCCCCTAACCAACTAAAGAGACATTACTATCACACTGCCGCCCTGTAATAACCTTGCTAACAAAACCAATCCTACCTTTTTGCTCCTGTAATAAGAAAAAAAAGTTATCGCTTGCCTTCAGTAAAATTAATAATTTTCTAAAATATGAAGATAACTAAACATTTGTCATATCAACAAGCGGAGGTGGGATCTAATTCATCATGATAGCCTGTAGGTCTATTGGTTCTCTATATATAGAAGCGAAGCATTGGAGACGCAAATCTCCCGCACAGTTGAAACTCAAACTACAGGTAATATATATCACAAAATACATATTGGACAATAAGTTGATTTTCTAGCTAATTTTTATGAAATCTATTACAGGGGTTCTAAAATTTTGGTTTTGAGGGCTCACAAGATGATAAAAAAGGAGATCATCAAATAGTAATTCCAAAACCCCTTATCTCAATAATTAATTAATGTTAATGATTAGGTTAACTAAATTAAGTAAGATTAGTGATAAAATTAGTAATAAGATTAGATTAATCATTTAATTATGGTTAATACCTGAAAATCAAAATAAAAAATTCGTATAAAATTTTTAATTTTTTTTTTCTGAAAATCGAAATTACGGTTAGGTTTCCTAACCATATACTTTATTTACTGTTGGGAGTTCATATTTTCCAAACCGTATACAAAACCAGGGTAACTTACGGTTGGGTTTTCCAACCGTATACAAAACCAAGGTAACTTACGGTTGGCAGAAGTTTGGTAAATCACTTACGGTTGGGAGTTCATATTTTTCCAACCGTAAGAAATTTTTACGGTGAGGAAATCTATATTTTTCCACCGTAAATCAATCCTACATAGGGAAAAGTCGATTTTCCAACTGTATTCAGTTCTGAAACTGTTAGAGCATAGCTCGGTTGAACCCACCAGGCATTGGTATGTCAAAGTTGGTTGTCATATTTTAGTGAATCAAAACTCATCTAAAGAGTCGCTTGATTATTTATTAAAGTCAACTTCGTATAGGTTAGCTAGAAAGTTACTAGGATATGAGACTTACAAGTATTACGTGAAGACTTGAAGAATGTGAAGAAGTAAAGAGCTACAATGATGACATCATCCTTCCACTTGAGGTTAGTAATATTTGACTTGAACTGTTTCATTCCTAACGTATCTTTCAAGTCGTGCATATTGAATACATAACCGTGAAGCTGTGAATGATTATACTCTGGTTAGACATAGTATTAAGGAATTACAATACGAAGTATAACGTCTATCTTTTGAACTTCGTATATGAGACATCGACATAATCGTATGAATGCTATTGTCATTATGTGTATGGTTATGGGTGAAGATTTCGTCCTAGGAAACAATGTTTTACATTCGTTTAAAGGAAGTACAATTCATAAACTTGTTTTATGAATCGAAAGGGAAATCGCTAGGCTTATTGGTATTGTTATTCATTCCAAAACTTTGGATTACCAATATGTGTGTTTAGTATAACCGTGATAGACGCATTTATGTGTCTATTTTGTTCTCAATGTTCTGTATTGTTAGTGCTCGATTATGTAATAATAATGGTGTTTTATGTGTTTGTAGGTGTTTTTGGAAAATACGGCTCGAAAAGTTGATAAAGGCACCTGGAGGGCACATGTTATTCGGACTCGCAGTGTTGGACAAGGGGCACTCACTTACTAAGGGGCACCTCTTTTTTTATAATTTACACCCCAGGGCGTCACCTGCTAAGGGCACCCCCTACTCTGGATAAGGGGCACTCTTCTTCAACATTTCAAAAATGAATTTGGCGGGAAAAGAAGCTCTCAACCGTCAAAATTAGGGTTTATGATTTGGGAGACTAAAGGGATGGAATTAATTGGGTTTGCTCTAGTGGAGTAAAGTAAACAGGGTTGGTAATGGTGTTCGCTTCGACTGGAATTGATTAAATCGACGGTTGGGAGGTAAACAGGATTTTTGGTCGGGATTGTTCATCTTCTCCGGCAAAGTCACCTGGTTATGATTTGGACGAGATTTTTATTGGACTTTCTCATGGTTTCGGGTTGGTTTAGGCCTGTTTCGATCAAACATGCTTGGTAATGGACATTGAATCGAAGAAACAGAGTTATCCATGAAGTTTTGGCAAATCGGAGAAGTAGGGTTTTACGGTTTTTCTTTTCCTTCTCTGTCCTAAGTGCAGCTGATGTTTGCGTGTGGGAAGAAGCAGTTGGTCGCGATTTAAAAGGTGCTAGGAACGTTTTTGGAGTGTGTAAACACAAGTCAGTTGCGTGAGGAGTTGAAATAGCAAAGAAAATCCCGTATCTTACATGGAAGTAAAAGAAAATAGTTTTGGTTGATTGCCGAGATTATGTGGAGTTATGAGGATTTATTCTTGGTTCAATTGGGTATACAAAGGATGCTGGAACTACAGAAGAGGGATGGAGAGTTAGGGGAAGAAACAGAGCGTAGAATAGGAAGTTGCAGAGTTTCTCTGCTGCTGCATGAAGAAGAAAACACGAAGAACATTGCACTATCCAAGACAGTCGTAAACCACTGTCGTATTTCCCTTCAATTGCAACAGTTTTTCAACGACTACACAACAGTCACTGCTGCACTTTCCTTTCATCGTTCCTAGCAACAGTTGATCTGCAACGTTTATTTGCGTTGCAGTTTTCTGTTTTATTGTATTTTCACTTCTTGTAAGCACTTTTGAGCAATGAAAAAAATTCTTTTGAGCGTGTTTCCAACATGAGGAGTTAAACCCAATATTTGGACAATGGAGGAAGCTGGATTTCACCATTGGGGTAACTTAATTAATTGTTTATTTACTATTTGCATTGATTTTTAATGAATTATGATTTCTATTAACTACTCGTGACTTTGTTTGATGGAGCATGCTTAGTTCTAGGTAATTTTGATGCGCCATGCTTATGACCTACGTGTAATATTTTATGAAATCTACTTTGGAAAATAATAGAGTTGATATTTCCTTTGTTTTGAGCTATAAACGTCTACAATTAATTTTTGAACCCCATGAACATGAAAAACAGTGGAATCCTGAGTCCCATCCTCTCTTCATCCTGTCACCATATTTGTATATATTTTCCATATTTTTCCTTATTTTCTTTTAAAATCTTAAAACAAATTCTCAACAAGTCTGAGTGAACGACAACTCTATTTACCACTATTCAAAATTCGATTAAACCGCTCATAACTTGTTTATGTATCCTGGTAAAACTATTCACAAGGCCCGACTTTTGTATTGGTACGACTTTTATTAGTGAAACCAATCCTAAGTAATCACCTGAGATGGTATGATCGATATTTTTAATTGGTGTGACCATTCCTAGTCATTTGGTAACCGATCCTAGAACTTGGTTGGGACTAATCACAAGATGTGTAATCGATCCTTGTAGTAGGTTAACAAGTTTTAGTAATTGGTGTGACCGATCCAATAACTTGTTCAACCGATCCTATAACTTGTGCAACCGATCACAAGTATGTACCATAAATAAGTGGTAACCGATCCTGGTACTTAGTTAACAATATTTTGGAAACTAATGTAACCGATCCTAGTAGCCACTTGGAGGTATAACCGAAACTTGTTTTGGTAGAACCGTTAAACCCGTGAATGGTGGTTGAATGTTTTTGATCAATTACACAGTTCTTGAAAATCAGATGAACCAATTCTAAACTCGTTTGGAAGTGTGGCAAATCGGTTCCAAGATTGTAAATATGAAAAAGGATTTACAAAGTAAAGATGTCGACATACTTTGAACATGTGCATTAACTCTTATCTTTTATTGTTCAAAGATATTCCTTAATAGATAAAAGAGAATCCCGGATCGAAATAAATTGAGAATATTTTAATTAAGGTTTTTAATTTTATATGCTTTTAATTTCAAGCAATTAAAATGCATATCTTTAGAAAATAAAAATTAGTAATGTGCATTTACTAATTGGAGATTTTCTACTGAGATTTCGGTCAATATTTGGACAAAGCATTTCATGGAATTATGGAAATCGAATTTGGAAATATATTGCATATATTGAGAATATTTTCGATTTTGGAAATTCCTTGGTGTCCAAACTTCCTTGGTCTATAAATATTGAAGTTTTCATTTCAAGCAAACTAATCTTCAGAGCCAGCAAAACTACCTAGTTGTGTTGTTACTGGTGTAGCCGTCTATTTGGAGGGGAAAGTACCCTAATTAGGCGAAATCTCTTACTACCGCTCGTTTTAAAGACTTCTTTGGGATTGAGAAGCTCTGCGAGTACCTTTGGTGGGAAACTATATCATTGCAGTTTATTATTAGTTTTCGATTGATTTGATTGACTAACGGTTGTTGAACTTTTATTGCACCTAGTTTTTTTATGCTTGATAATCTTCTCTGCTAATATAAGATTCACTCAAAATAGATCGAAGTTTCGACAGGGATCTTTAGACTGTTTGTAGATCTAAAAACGTCTTGTAATAATCCATTGTTAACAGACTCCGTTCTGTGTATGATTGATCACAATAGATTCAAGTTGATTGTGTGCAGGTGTTTATTGTAGATCTAAAAAGATTTGAAGACGAAGAAGATTTCTGATTTGGGTTCATAATATTTGGTGTGCACAAAACTTGATCGGCTGGGGATCCAACTATAATCGGTTTATCTTGGTGATAACCTTGATTGATTAGTTGAGTAGATCGGCATCAATACGTTTCTTTGTGATTCGAAGTATTGATTGCATAGTCTAAACAATTACTTTGGTAATTGTTAAGAGATTGATCTAAGAACCTGACAAAGGAGTTTATTGGGATAAACGGAAGAGCCTTTTGTCAAACTCATATCACTTGTTTGAAAAGAGTTGTTACCGAACAGATTTGTTGTTCCTTTACTGTTTGGAATATGAACTAAAGGAATTGTTCAAAGTGCGTTATTTATTGCAAGTTGGAGGCGCATGGATACAGACGGAACTAGGTGAACTATAGGTTTAGTTGCTTGGTCTCAACTATACGAAGTTGGTTTAGATTTTGTATAGCGGCTTAATCATGAGAGTATTCAATTATGGACAAGGTCCCGGGGTTTTTCTGCATTTGTGGTTTCCTCATTAACAAAATCTATCTGTGTCTTTTACTTTTCTATTTCCGCAATTATAATTGTTTTTATTATAATTAGAAGTAAAATACAAAAGTTAGTTCGTATTTACTTGATAGTAATCCTATTGTTTGGTTAAGTCCGAACCTATTATCAAGTAAACATACTTCGTTGTTGTATTGTCTCGATCTTTTATCCATAGTCAATCACACAAGTTATCTTGTTGTCGTATTGTCTCGATCTCATATCCATAGACTATCACATGAAGTGTGAACCTATTAGCTGTATTAACTCAACTCAGTCCATAGACAATCACTTTCGGAGAAAGGACTTATAGGTGAAAAAGTTTTAGATTGAGGTATATTTGGGTACCCTCGTCTTTTCAGAAACTAATTTTTCCAATCTCTAATTTAATCAAATCTAACCTATTTATGAGATCAAAAGCAATAAAAAAAGTTGGGTTTTCGATTTTTACCCATTTAAAGTTATTACGTGTTGGGAATCTATGATTAATAGTCGTCGAAGAAAAAAAAAAGGAAGAAGAAGAGGCGATGGAGGATAAGAAGAGATGAAGAAGAAGATACGTTTTTATTTTTTATTTTTTTAAGTTTAGTTTTTAGGGTTTAGATTTGGTAATTATTTTGGTTATGAAAGGGTATTTTTGTATTTTTGATAATAAAGTAGGTCCCCTCATCCATATTTAGGATAGTTGAATCCATAGGAGCCCTCAAAACCAAATCCTTGAAGCCCCTATAATAGATTTCATTTTTATTTCTATATAATGGAAAATTTAAAATTATGTCTAGATAGTGCCCATTTAACGCTGTCTATAAACACCATGTATACACTGCCTTTTTTAAGAAGGCTATTATTGGGGTGTCACACTCGAATAGAGGGGCTTCACTTGGATTCTCAATGTCCAAAAAAGTGATTATGGGATATCCTAACACATATACAAAATGTCTAGATTACCCTTTAATTAAAATAAAACTTAAAAACCGTAGAAGTGATTTTACGTCCAAGTTTGGATTAATTCCAACCATAGAATTTTATTTGCATGTAGTTTTACGTCCAGGTTTGAATTAGCTTCAACCGTAGAAGCTCATTTTACGTCCAGGTTCCTTTTAATTCCAACCGTAAATCTGATTTTATGTCCAGTTTTCTTTTAATTCCAACCGTATAAGTGATTTTACGTCCAGGTTTGGATTATTTCCAACCATAGAAGTGATTTTACGTCCCGGTTTGGATTATTTCGAACCGTAGAAGTTTATTTTACGACCAGTTTTTCTTCCCACAAAAACTTTGTCCCAGAATTCACCAAGTATACAACAAAATTCATTAATTTAATTTTTATCTAATTAAATTAAAATTAACTAAATAAGGGTTGTTTAGTCATTACAAAATTATTTGAGATAAGAGGTATTTGAATTTATTTATGGGTGACCCATTTTTGTCCTATTAAGTGACGCCTCTTTAATGGAATGTGACGCTCCAATAATAGCCTTCTTTTTAGATGTGTGATGTACACCTGCACCCAATCTTGTCGGGCTAAAGTACCAAATCTAACAGCTCAAATTCGTTTGATTGGCACGACCCTACCTAGCTAGAAAGAATCATTACTAAACTCGCGTTTCAAACGCGTAACATACGCTCAGTACCCCATTAACATAACCCCTTCCCCGCAATGTATTACAGCACAATCCTACGCTATTCCGATTCAAATTCCTTCTCCATAAAAATCAAAATCTCTTCAGATTTTCTCAAACCCTAATTCTCAAAAATTCCCCCAAATTTGGCAATTTTCTGTGTAACTACTTTACTTGTTGGAAAGTATTTAACAGAAAAACAAAACAAAAGATTAGTTATTCCTGTCTCTTGTCCCCCTTTCCATTAAAGTTCAATTTCTCTAGGGTTTCTATAATTGAGAAGAAAAATGGGAAATAGTGGAAGCAGTGGAAATAATAGAAGAAATAGAAATCATAATCACAATCAGAATCACAATCATCCAATTCATGCTCAGAATCAACATCCACAGCATCCACCACCACAACATCCACAGCCAGAAATGACCGGAAATCGGTATGTATTTGCAGCAGCATCACCGTATCCTCAACAACAGCAACCATATTATCATCAATATCCTGGGTATTATCCGACACCACCACCGACGATGCCGAATCCGTATCATGGTCCACATATGGATCCTACACAGGGGAATTGGGTTGCTGGGAGGTATCCTTGTCCACCTATGCCTCAGAATCCTACTCCTTATGTTGAGCATCAGAAAGCTGTTACGATTCGGAATGATGTTAATCTTAAGAAAGAGACTCTTAGAGTTGAGCCCGATGAGGAGAATCCTGGGAAGTTTCTTATTGCGTTTACGTTTGATGCCACGGTTGCAGGAAGGTAATCATTTGAGTTTTTAGTTTGATATTTTGAGCAAATGAATGGTTTTTGGTTTGCCTAATAGTGGGTTTGACAGTGAAATTTATAGCTTTTTTGATGCCCTATGACTTTATTTTGAAAATTTTGCAAGTAGTATATAAATGTTTGATGGCTGCTTCAATGGCTTCTCATGATTAGAGCGGTTTAGGTTGTGACCGGAGTTACGGTACTGGGTAGGTTCAACTCATTTGGAGCAATACATAATTTTGTCCCTTGAATATTTTTCACAATTATGCAGGCAAGACCGTTAGGTAGATAAGCCTCAAAAATGTGCAAAACTGCTACTAGTTTGTAATTATTCTTGTGATTTTGCTACAAAAGAACAGCAGCAATTGGATACTGTTTCACTGTGGTTAGTTGGATTCTGCAATTTAACAATGCTGTTTGCATTGTCTCATGAGGAAATTGTTTAATAATTGAGGTCTTGGTGTGGTGATGCAGTAAACAAATTTTGTCTGAACTCACCTTCTTTTTTTTCTGATTGACCAACTAAAGCACTTCACTGATAAGTGATAACCAAAGAGATAACCAAAACAATTACTCAAAGAATGAGAAAAGACAATAGGTTTAGTAATCATTTTAGAAAATTCGACATTTTGTTGGCTTATATCTCATATTTTTGTTCAACTTATGTAGAGTTCCCTGTACGTCTGAGCTTTGCTTGTTTGTCTCTTACATCTGAGTTGTTAATTACAAACATGAGATTCTAATGAACACGGTGGTCATGTAGATTTCTATGTTTGATGTTAATATTTGTTTAGAAATAGCAATTCTACCCGTCGGATTACAGATGTATTTCCTTGTGAATTTTTCTTCTCCGAAGCAAGGCTCTTGATTAAAGCATCATTTGATCATTCTAATCCTGACTTTGAGAAGGTAATGCTTCCATAGAAAATCATTGAGTCTTTTGAGAGTAAGGGACTAAGGATTACATGCTCGGTGAATGCGAGTGGTGTGATATTTCTTAATATAGCGTGTAGGCTGCGTGTTTGATATTAGACCACCTGTTTGCTGTTGTATTTCATCATATACTATATGTCTTTGATCTGTGTCCATGGTTTCGGACATTGTCTCACGAATTTAATCCCATCTAAAATGTTATCTCGTTCTCGTGCACCTCCAGCATTACCGTCGTTTTCTTTGCAAAAGAAGGTCTAGACTGTAATCTGACACCAATGAGAGAAGGTCTTCAACCGATCACAATGTCTTTTCAGCAGGGTCTGGGTCAGAAGTTCAAGCAACCTCCTGGAACTGGTATTGACTTCTCAGTGTTTGAGGAGACAGAACTGATGAAAGAGGGTGATATGGAAGTTTTTCCCTTAGCAGTGAAGGCAGAGGCATCCCCGCCTGAGCATAATGGGTTAGAAGGGGAAAATCCAGCGCCGGGAGCTGTAACTCTTCAGATTACACAGGCAGTGTTTGAGAAAGAGAAGGGTGAGTACAAGGTGAGAGTAGTGAAGCAGATCCTTTCAGTCAATGGGATGAGATATGAACTTCAAGAGATTTATGGGATTGGAAATTCTGTTGATAATGACTTGGATGGGAATGACCCAGGGAAAGAATGTGTCATTTGCCTCTCAGAACCACGGGACACTACTGTTCTCCCATGCCGGCACATGGTAAATTTGCATTTCTTCATATTTCTCTTTAGTCAATTGTAACAAGACAAGATCGTTAGTGAAAACCGCTGCTGGTGTCTAATATTTGCTTGGGTTTGCCCTTTTTCGTGCAGTGTATGTGCAGCGGCTGTGCAAAGGTTTTGCGATTCCAGACAAATAGGTGCCCGATTTGCCGTCAGCCAGTTGACCGGCTTTTGGAAATCAAGGTCAACAACAGAACTGATGAATGAAGCCTGAAGTTTGTATATCACAGGACAGAAGTTACTTGTAAAGTTCATTTATGATTTTTCGGTTTTCATTCATCTTATGGTCTGTGACATGATGAGCCATGAAACTGTGAATTATACACAGCTCTGCAACTGTTAACTTTTTCCGTTGCTACTACCCATGGATGCACGACGGAGAGCAATCAAAACAGGAAATAACATTGTTATGAGCTTGTAACTTTATATACTTATATGGATATTTGGCTCATAGCAGTCTTTCTTCAGTTTTCGTGTTTGTGGAGAATTTGGTTGATTAATCCAAGACTAAATCTTTTGCAGTTCTGAATTCCACCAAAGTTCTCAATTTTTAAAGCCAAAATCCTTTGGATCCTACAAATTGCGCCCGCACATACCCGGTTGATATACAAGCCGGATACCCACCCTTAAGAAAATTGGATGGGCCGGATCGGATCCCATTAGCTCACCCTAGGTGTTGGACACACGTTGTACTCTGACTTTAATCAGTACTAAAAAAAAAAGAAGAAG
Organism: Papaver somniferum; assembly: GCF_003573695.1. NCBI lineage: Eukaryota > Viridiplantae > Streptophyta > Magnoliopsida > Ranunculales > Papaveraceae > Papaver > Papaver somniferum. Next base: position 76,532,097 of record NC_039368.1, on the reverse strand, counting down.
AAAAAAATCTGTCTTTTAAGTTTTAACAGTTAACACAATTGAGTCGTCTAGTACTCTGAAATTTCTCGGAAAAAGGAGGAGAAGTAGCAGCAGAAATGTTTCCATCAGAGATCTACCTTGAAATCCTATTAAGATTACCGGTGAAATCAACATTTGTATGTAAGTGTGTTTGCAAGACTTGGTTTTGTCTAATTTCTGACCCTAGTTTTGCTAAATCTCATCTTAATCTCACTATCCAAACAAACAAACCTAATCTCATTCTTAAAGGTTACGACTGGACTAGGAACAGGAACCATGACGTAATCTACTCAATAAGTCACAATTCATTACAATCATTATTGTCTAGAGATGAAGAATTTCTTGAATATGCAGTAGATTTGGATTACCCATTCAAAAATGTATATGATAGAGTTCAATTTATGGGTTGTTGTGATGGTTTAGTTTGCTTATGGTTCTGTTTAATGGTTTGGGATAAGAGTTTCCTTTGTCTTTGGAATCCAGCCACCAAAGAGTATAAGGAATTACCTACATCACCAGAAGCAATGTATGCAAATGAAACTGATGATTTCACTATGATTGGTTTGGGTTATGATTTTAAGACTGAGGATTATAAACTTGTTGCTCAGTATACTAGTGTAGTCGAAGTCTATTCTTTAAGATTAAATTCGTGGACAAGTATTGAAAATGTGCCTTATGGGTTTCTTGGTGTTCATCTAGTCGGGGTGCTTGTTAATAGAGATCTGCATTGGTTAACTAACTTAGATGAAGAACGAGATTATTCCGGAGTTATAGTTTGTTTAGATATGGGTGACCAGATATTCAAAGAAATTCAATTACCAAATAATGAGCCTTTGGTGTGTAACTATATGTTTATGGAAGTGGGGGTGCTGGAAGGGTGCCTTTCTGTTGTTGGTAATGTTCATAACGTTCATTCTGACGTATGGGTAATGCAGGATTATGGAGTTAGAGAATCTTGGACTAAACGCTATACAATTAACCATGAGAGAATTGTGAGTGACTATTTACAATGTCTGATGTGGTCTTTTAAGAGTGGTGAGCTACTATTTGGGACTTATACTTCTTCTGCTGGTCTAGTTATATATGACCCTAAAGATGAAAGTGCTAGAGAACCAAACATGCGTGGTTTAACGGGGTCGGACAAAGAAGGGTGTTATTATGAAAGCTTAGTTTCACTCAGGTCTGGTACTTTCGTGGGGGGAGAAGAAGAAGGAGAAGAAGAAGAAGAAGAAGAAGAAGAAGAAGAAGAAGAAGAAGAAGAAGAAGAAGAAGAAGAAGAAGAAGAAGAAGAAGAAGAAGAAGAAGGTAGAGCGTGAGAATTTATCTGCAGTCCTTATTTTTCTCATGGCATTTCCTTAAAATTCGAAATTCATTAGATTTTCTTCCCTCTACTGCAACCCTAGAAGGATTCTTTCATCTTTATTCCAACACAACAAGCAAGGTTGTTATTAGTGTTCAACATATGAGTAAAGAACCTGTTGTGTTCAACTGAAGAGCTAATTTTAGGTATGCACTTACTTCTTCTTTTTTGATTAAAGAGTTTATTCAACTATGGTTACACTTGCTATAAAGAAATTCGAGATATGGGTTTGTTACATTGCTCTGCAATGTGAACAATAATGAGAACGCAATGGTGATTTTCATGGTATGGTGACAAGTCATTGTAACACTACTTTACTCGGGAAGTACTTAATGGAAAACAACAGATTAGTTATTTCTGGCTGTCCCCTTCCATTAAAGTTATTCATTTTCACTAGGGTTTTTATAGTTCAAGAAAACGAAATCACAAGCATCCAATTCATGCTCAGAATCAACATCCAGAACACCCACCACCACATCCATAACCAGAAATAACTGAAATTGATATGTATTTGTTGCGGCATCACCATATCCTCCACAACAGCAAATATACTATCAATATCCTGGTTATTATCCACCACCGGCGATGCTGTTGCCGAATCTGTATCATGGTCTACATATGGATCCTACACATGGGAATTGGATTGCTGGGAGGTATTGTTGTCCACCTATGCCTAGAATCCAACTCCTTATGTTGAGCATCAGAAAGCTGTTACAATTCGGAATGATGTTAATTTCAACAAAGAGTTGAGCCTGATAAGGAGAATCCAGGGAGGTTTCTTACTGCATTCACATTCAATGCCACAGTTGCAGGAAGGTAATATTTTGAGCTATTGAATTGTTTGAATTTGATATTTCAATCAAATGAAATGGTTTTTGGTTTGCTTAACAGTAAAGATGTTATCTATTGCTTCCCTATAACTTTATTTGGAATTTGTATCTAGTAGTATTGAAATTACTGATCGCTAATCAGTTGCCATAATATAACTGCTTTGTTAACATATAAGAAGGTTATCTGTATATCATTTCAAAAAACACATTGTATTATACTTTAGCTCCTTCAATGACATCCCCTGATTAGAGACTTTTAGATTATGAGGGGAGTTATGATATTGGGTAGGTTCTTTTAGGTTGTGACGGGAGTTATGGTATTGGGTAGGTTCAACTCGTTTGGAGCAATACAGAATTTGTCTTTTGAATTTTTTTCTGAATTATGTAGGGCGAGGCAGTTAAGTAGATGAGTCTCAAATGTGCAAAACCGTTAGTTTGTAATTATTCTTCGCTAAAGAAAAAAAGAATAGCAACAATTGGATAGTGGTGCACTATGGTTAGTTGGATTGCTGTCGGATTACAGATGTTTTTGGCTTTTTAATTTCCGGGGTTTTAGCCCCGACTCGCGAAGGACCGGAGAAACTTTCTAGTTATGAATCAGGCATAGAATAGCCTTGTAAATTTTTCTTCCCCGAAGCAAGGCTCTTGATAACAGCATCATTTCATCATTCTTATCCTGATTTTGTGAAGGTATCATCGAGTCTTTTGAGAGTAGGGGACTATGGATTACATTGCCATTCCATGCTCATTGAATGCGACTGGTGTGATATGTTTGATATTGTCATAGGAAACATATGTGATGTTTCTTAATATAGCATGTAGGCTTAGCATTTGATGTTAGACCACCTGTTCTGCTGTTGTATGTCATCATATTTTGTATGTCTTTGATCTATGACCATGGTTTCGAACATTAATTCACGAATTTTATCCCATCTAAAATGTTTTCTTCTTCTCGTGTACCTCCAGCATTACCGTAATTTTCCTTGCAAAAGTAGGTCTAAACCGTAATCTGACACCAATGAGATAAGGCCTTCAACCGATCACAATGTCTTGCCAGCAGGGTCTGGGTCAGAAGTTCAAGCAACCTCCTGGAGCTGGAATTGACTGTTTGAGGAGACAGAATTGATGAAACAGGGTGATATGGAAGTTTTTCCGTTAGCAGTGAAGGGAGAGGCCCGCCGGAGCATAATGGGTTAGAAGGGGAAATCCAGTGCCTGGAGCTGTAACTTCTCAGATTACAGAGGCAGTGTTGTTTGAGAAAGAGAAGGGTGAGTACAAGGTGAGAGTAGTGAAGCAGATCCTTTCAGTCAATGGAATGAGATACGAACATCGGGAGATTTATGGGATTGGAAATTCAGTTGATAATGACTTGGATGGATACGACCCAGGGAAAGAATGTATCATTTGCCTCTCAGAGCCACGGGATACTACTGTCCTCCCATGCCGGCACATGGTAAAGATTACATTTCTTCACATTTCTCTTTCGTCAATTGCAAACAGGACAAGATCGGTAGTGAAAACAGCTGCTAGTGCTAATTTATGCCTGGTTTTTCTTTTTCGTGCAGTGTATCTGCAGCGGTTGTGCAAAGGTTTTGCGGTTCCAGACAAATAGGTGCCCTATTTGCCGTCAGCCGGTTGACCGGCTTTCGGAAATCAAGGTCAATAATAAAACTGATGAATGAAGCCTGAAATCTGTATATCACAGCACAGGATAAAAGTCACTTGTAAAGTTCATTTATGATTTTTCGGCTTTCATTCATTTTCTGGTCTTTGACATGATGAGACGGGAAATACGAACTATACACAGCTTTGCAACAGTAAGCTTTTCCCTTGGCACTACCCATGGGTGCAGGAGGGAGGTCAATTTTTTATTTTTTTTTTGAAAGTTAACAAAAGCAGGTTACAAAGAGTTACTCAAAGTGTTGGTTGCCCTTGTCTCCTCATGACAGTAATTTGAGATATTGGCCCCTACCAACATATTGTTAACTCCTATAACAGGAAAGGAAAATATATTTGAAAATGAAAAGAGAAAATATGACTGTAAAGCATCTGAAATGCGTTCAGGCGTATGAAATCGAATCTGTTTGTGGATGTGCTTTTTTCGTGCTTCTCTTGCTAGAATGTCAGCCACTTTGTTGCATCTCCTATTCTTAAAAGAGATGCCCAAAAAACTACTTTGTTGCATTTCCTATTCTTAAAAGAGATACCCAAAAAACGGTTACATGACATAAAGATCTTTATTGCTTATGATATGATGGCTTGATTTCTCCAAAAAAAAATGTTGCTTGGCTTGTTTTGAGCATAAAGAATGAGTTTCTGGCAGTCACTTTCAACACAAAATTTTTGGAGATCCATACTCTTTACCCATTTAGCCACTTCTGGCAAACTCAGAGCATCTGCTTCTTCTGCAGTGGAAGCATTGAAGGTCCCAACTGAAGTTTGGATAGCTGTCCCTGTGTCAAAACGAAATATTATACCATAACCAGCAGGAGAAGAAGAATCTACCCATGAAGCATCAAAATTCACTTTAGATGTATTAAGAGAAGGAGTTGTCCATCCTTGTTCAGTATAATTGTTGGTCCTATCTAGTTCAGAGATATAGATAGTTTCACTATGATGATGTGCAACTATATTTTCCTGTTATGGGGACCAAAAATTTAAATGTCTCTGGACTGCTAAGGAAAATTGTAGACTAGTAGTTGATTTCGACTCAAAAATCCTAAGACATCGCTCCTTCCAAATTAACCAGCATTTCGTTGCCATAATTTTTATATCTCTACTTGTGCAGACCCATGCAATCCAATTGGAATACATCTGAGCAAAGGAAAAATTTGCATCATTACTAAGGTTCGATCCTACCGAGGGTGGTAACATCCATACATATTTAGCATAGGGATATTCAAAGAAAAGATGCTTTAAGGATTCACAATCATGTTCACAAAAAATGCATTTCATATCTATATCCTTCATAAATTTTCCTAACTTTTTCCTAACAGGCAGAGCATTATGAATACATTTCCACAAGGAAATTTTGATTCTTTGAGAAATATTGAGCTTCCAAAATGACTTCCAGAAAGAGGCATTATATGCCTTATTAGATACAAATGATGGATTTTTCAATTTCTGATACATAAACTTTACAGTGAAATTTCCATTTGTAGTTAGTAAGCATCTTAGTTTATCCTGTTTCATCCTACCATTTATATCCGTAAACAATGTAATATTTAAAACTTTTCAGCAATAACAGATGGAAAGTTGTTTCTAACTTCCCTTTATATCCACTTCTTTGTATTCGAGTCTAATAACTCAGATACAAGTGTTAAAGAGTTTAATTGAGTACCACAATAGGTTAAGAGTTTATCTTCGATACCTGGTATCCATTTGCCAGTCCAAATATAAATTTTCTTGCCATTCCCTACCTCCCAACAACTGAATTGTAAAATCAAAGAGACACGCTGCATAATACACTTCCTTATCTAAGAAGCATTGTAATGTTTCTTGGCATGGAAAACAGTTGTATTCCTGAAATATTTATCCTTTAAGACAGAACTCATTAGAGTATTTTGCTGAGTTGCTAATCTCCAAGCAAGCTTGAGTATCATGGCCTTATTCATATTTTTTTCTTCTTTAAGACCTAAACCCCCTGGTTCTATGGGTTCACAAAGAAATTCCCAGCTAATCGGGTAAAACCCCTTAGAATTAGGCATCAATTTTATCTGTTGTTTTGTTAGGTAAAGAGAAGCACCCCATTTGATAGATTGGTAATCTAGACAACACAAATTTGTTAAGGATCATTTTGCTGGACTGGACTAGAGTAGTACCATTCCAACTTTGAGCTCTAAATTCCATGTTTGTGACAATTTTATCGAAAGTTTTTTATTTTTGCAAAGGTGCTCATAGGTAAGAATCAGATATGCTAATTTTCTTAATCTTTAAGAGTCTAAGCATAATTCTCTGATGTTTAGAATGAATTCTTCTACTAAAGAAAACGCCAGATTTAGAAAAATTTATTAGTTGCCCATATGCAATACTAAACTGATTAATAATATCTAAAAGTTTTTACAACTAACAAGAGAAGCTTTAGGAAACAGCAGACAGTCGTCAGCAAATAATAAGTGGGATATTGGTTGACTATATCTAGATATTTTGATTCCAGATATGTGTTTAGTTTGTTCACTAGCGACCAACAGTCTAGAGAAAACATCCATACAAATGAGGGAAAAAAAAAGGAGACAGTGGATCTCCTTGCCTTAAACCTCTCGATGCGGTGAAGAAAACCCCTGGGATCCCATTAAGTAAAACTGCAATCGATGTCGTAGAAACACATTGATAAATTATGGTGCACCAATCTTCACTAAAGTCAAAAGCAGATAAGGTTTGAATTAGGAAATCCCAATTTATCGGAAAATTTTTTGAACGCGCACCTCAATGACCGTCCGATCATCAAGATGTGACGTCATCGACTTTTAAACTTAACTATGGTTGATTTCCGGATTTGAACAAATCTTACGAACTTTTCTGAATATCTCACGTATCTTTATTTATTTTCCTTCATCGTTTGATTTTCTCATGTCGAAAAATTTAAGCGAATTCATCATCCAGTCAACAAATGACGATGTATCCTTTATGCTGTCAACAGGATGATTACCAATAGTCAATTTTTCTATCGCACTCGGCATTGTGATAGGATGCTAGAATTCTTAAACTTGATTAAATCGTTTGATCGACCCTCTGATTCATACTTTGTGTAATCTACATGTTAGAATGGCTTCATAAAATTACAAATTTAAGAACGTGATCTGATGCATAGTTTGATTGTGATTGTGATTTTTTCTAAGGACCTTGACAATGCGGGACCTTTTTCCCTCTATTCCAAATTGCAGCAGTTAGAAAATTTTCAACAAAGTAAAACACCATTAAAAATTGTTCTTTCTTGGATAATGAAGTATGTTTAATCTTTTTTGTAAGTGAGCTTTGATAATGATAACAAGGAGGTTAACTTTCACCATAATTATCCATCTTCGTCTTCCCTAATGCAAACAGGTGAATAATTTACGATAGTAGTCGAGTGATTACATCAATTGCAGTCTGCATGATCGATTGATCATTAGAACTGTGCCGTTATTATCACAATATTGACAGTATAGTTATGTCGAAAAAACATGAGATCTAAGAGGCAAGCTAATAATCAAGTCGAGCTTCATCCTTCATCTTCCAAATCCAAACATGTTTGGGGTCACTGAATAAATGTTAAATGGTCTGAAAAACTCAATTTTCATATTTGTCCTCGTCACCTGATTGAGGAGATTTTGGCGCCCTAAATAATTTTCATATTTGTCGAAGTAACTGTAGTTGAGTTTATAAGTGGGTGACGTCACATCTTGACAATAGGGCGGTCATGGAGGTGCTACTTCAAATTTTGAACGCGCAGTGCGCGTTCAAT